>NC_060280.1:62051216-62351216 GCF_021613505.1 Equus quagga
GTGCATGAGTGTGTACGGTGTGCGCATGAGAGTGAGCGTGCATGAGTGTGTATGGTGTGCGCATGAGAGTGAGCGTGCATGAGTGTGTACGGTGTGTGCATGAGAGTGAGCGTGCATGAGTGTGTATGGTGTGAGCATATGGTGCATAGGAGTGAGTATGCCTGTGTGCTTGTGTGAGCATCACATGAGTGTGGGTTGTGATGTGTGTGTGAGCGTGAGTGCATGCGTGTGTGTGTGTTTTGTGAGTGCACGTGTTTGTCGGTCAGTGCGCATGTGCGTGTGCCTGTTGAGGAGCTGCCCTTGGGCAGATGCTGTAAAGGAGAAGCCCCCGCCCTGGAGTCGGGGCACCAGGCTCAGGAACCATCTGTGCGTGAACTTGAAGAAAGCCACTGCCCTCAGGAAACCTCAGCATCCTTGTCTGTGTGTACCTGCCTCGTCTACCTGTCAGGGGAGGTATGAGGATTGATCGAAAGAATATTTGGAAAAATGAGAGGAATCTTATTAACTGTAGCATGCCACAAGCTTCCTGGGACCTGGGACCAGCCTGGGAATAGGGTTGGAGCAGCCTGTTGGCAGATGAGCAGCTGCGAAGCTCCGCTTGGGACCTCCAGGCAAATCCCGTCGGCAGCCCAGCTGAGAAAGGGGCCGGCTCTTTAAGCTCTTTGTCCTCAAGAGCATGCAGAAGAGCCGGTGCGGCTTCAGGTCTAGGTGATGCCAAAGTTCAGGACAGTCTGAACTGAATGTTTTCAGGCTTACAGCACTGGGAGGAACTCTAGAGCTCAGCCCCCCTGCCCGACCCGGGCATCTGCTCCTCTCTCAGCACAGCCGACAGCCTGCTCACCCAAGGCCAGCGCCTCACCTGAGAAATCGAGTGGGGTCCGGAGCCGCAGGAGGGCGACGTCATAGTCGTGATTCTGGGCGCTGTAGAGTGGGTGGGGGATGATCCTCTCCACCACAGCCCCCTGGTGTGTCCTGACCATGCTGTGGCTGACCAACCCCGCACGGACCCGCCAGCTGGACAGGCGGGACAGCCTGAAACTGCACATAGGAGTGATGCTGAGCCCGGGGAAGAAAGGGGCAGAAGAAGTTGACGTAAGTGAGGTGGTGGGTGGAGGAAGCTGGCCACAGAGGCTATTAGTGGGGTCCCCATCGCCAGGCTGTAAGTTCCAGAACCATGCCTCTTAGTATCCCCCCCCCACAGCTGGCAAGAGACTGGGCACGCATTAGGTACCTAATAAATGCTCGAGTACTGATGGATAGAGAAGTAAAACATTATGGGTCATCTGCACCCACCACGCCTCTCTCCTGCAAATCCCCTTCCAAGTTCGACTGCGAACATCAAAGGACCTGGTATGATGCCATAACTCTAACCTGAGGCAGAAAAACATGCATCCGTCCCGTCTCTCCACTTAGTATGTGTGATCGTGGGGGAGGCATTTCCCTGCTCCCAGCCTCAGTTTCCCCTTGTAAAATGAAGACTACACTAGCTGCCTTGTCAGCCACCAGAAGAGGGCCAAAGAGCTCACACACTCATCCGTCACTCATTCCTTCACTGCTCCAACCAGTATATATTAAGCATCTACTATATTCCAGAACTGTTCTGGGCCCTGGGGACAAGGCAGGGGGAGAAACAACAAAGGGATTCAGTGCTAAACAAGACTGAGAGTCCCTGCTCCCATGGGGCTTCCAGTCTCAAGGGGAAGGAAGACATTAAACAAACAATGACAAGGAAATGATTTAATTACAGTGGTGATAAACATGAAGAAGTGCAGAGGGCTGTGAGTGTGAAAGCATTTTAAAAACTTAAAAACTAAGCAAATACAAAGAGCCGATATTTGTATGATTACTGCTATTCATGCAGAGCTGTTCTTGCCACTCAACAGGGAGAATTTCACAAACACCACCCACCCACTCAGAGCCGTCATGCGGAGGCAGACAGTTGGACACAGACATTATATACAGGACATACCAACGGCCAAACAGAAAAGACAACGGGGCCTGCTCCTCCCTAGCAGACCCGAGACTTGCCTGTGCATGCAGTGCGCAGCGGTCACCACCCAGTGTGGCGCCAGCACGGAGCCCCCACACGTGTGCCGGGAGCCCAGGGCCACGCTGGCATGCCATGGCCAGCTCCCAGGAGCCACGGCCTGCCCCCCGACTATCCGGGAAGCCAGGGGCCTTGCCCCACACTCTGTGAACAGAGAAGCACCAGTGAGATGGAAAGAAAGAGAGGCAGGTGTCAGCACAGCCCTGACTCTCAGGGAGTGGCCCACTGTGGACAGCTCTCATCTATTACTCCTGGTCCTAAGTAGGAGGGACCGAAAGGTAGGAATGTGGTTACACACCTGCCTGCCCCATCAGGCTGTGAGCTCACAGACTGCGCTTGCGTTATCTGTGGAGCCCTGATACCTAGCAAAATGCCTGTCCCATAGGATGGGTTGAAATGTTGGTGTGTGGATGGATGGGTGAAGGACAGATGAAGAGATGATAGCTGAATAGCATGAAAGGAACTCCACAGACTGTCTCCCATTTGGCCCCTGAGGGGATGCCCAGCCAGCCCACCCAGGAGGCTGCTGGAAAGCTTAAAGAAGCCCAAGCAGGGTGAAGACCCTCTGGACCTGTGCCCATCCCCAGTCCACCACCCTCCTCAGTCTCCTGAAGCTGCTAACCAGTTAATAGCCAATAGGAACTCCACCTTTGCGGATCTCCATAAGAAAGTGGGAGTGCGGGTCAGAGGTCAAGGCAGATAGTGTCAAGTAGTGACGTGAGGAGGTCATCCGCCCAGACCACTGGCTGGTGTGGCGGGATGTGACAGAGGCTTCGACAGGGCTCTGTTCGGGCAGAATTGTGTCTGCACGAAGGGGCCTGGCAGGCAGATGGGCAGGTGGGTAAGGAACCCCACCTCAGGCCCAGCTGAGTGTCTCTATGGGGCTCTTCCACACTCAGGGCAGGGGGGAGACTCCTTTCTCCCACTGCCACCTTCCTGGACCCCAGACATGACTCACCAGAGCATTTGAGGGAAACGATTTGGCCAGAAGTGCAGTTGTCCCTGCAAAACAGAGGTGCCAGCAAGAAGCTGGGCAGGGGCCCACCCGAGGGCATGGAGGAGGAGGGTAGTTGGCGGGGTGGAGACAGAGGGGGGCCTCATGCGTAGCCACAGCCATCTGCTTCCCGCCCCCACCCAAGCCCCTAGGCCCCTCCTCACAACAGGTCTCCAGAACAGCAGGGCACACTCTGCCCAGTCACCCCAGGCCACCAGCAGGACTTCACGGTCCTCGAGGGTTGATTGGGCAGGGCCCCAAGTTACAGATGGAGTATTTATAGGTAAGACAGTCCAGCTGTTCCCACCAAGGGCCCTTGTGTATTTGATGGATGAGGGGATAAGCAAGTGCGTGAGCGAACAAGGCTCGGTGCCCTGTTCTCCTTCCGAGGGTACCCTATCCTCTATCTCAAGCCCTTTGCCCGGACCCCGAATATTCATATCCTTGCTCTCCTCTTCCCTCCTCTTTCTCAGCACAAACCTCAATTCCTTTTGGACCAAAGCCCTCTTCTCTTTCTTTACTCACCTCTTGCCCCCAGCAGTCCAACGTCTGGATCCTCCCAGTTTCATCTAGTTTCCCAAACCCACAGCCCTCCCGGCTCCCCTGGCAGAGTCCATCCCACCTCTACTTCCCTTTGCCCCTTTAGGTATCTAAGACAGGGAAACATTCCAAGCCTCCCCTTCTGCAGCCACATTCCCACGATGGCCCCTCAGAGGACAGCAGCTGCATAGGAGGGGCCTGAGGGGACAGTCCAGACAGGAAAAGTGGTGCAAGGAAGAGAGCAACGATGGGATGCCCAGCCAGCCAGCCCAGGAGGCCGCTAGAAAGCTTGAGGGAGCCCAAGCAGGGCAAAGACCCTCTCTACTTGTGCCCACCCCCAGGATTTGGAGAAGGGCTTGATCCATCCCAGGTCCCTCTTCCCTGGAGTGTCTCCAGGCCCCAAGCTGCTCTTAGCCAGAACAAGTCAACCCTTGCTCTCCTGAGATACCAGCATTATCCAAGTAAACTATGGCAGGGCTGAGACGGCACTTAGTTTGGAGACAGGAGCCTGGTTTCAAGACTTGGTTTGGCTGCTTATTAGTTCTGTGACCTTGGACAAGTCCCTTTATCTCATTGAGCCTCAGTTTCCCCACCTGTAAAATGGGGATAAAAGTACCAGTTCAAATCCTGTGACGATAACAACCAATCCTGCAGTTCTTATGAGGAGCAAATAAGGTAACATATGAAAACTTTGATGGGCAGGGCTCATGTGAAGTAAGTTTGTAATTTCTGATTGGGAAATGATCTTCTTTGTCCTCCTATCTTACATCTCCAAGATTTTTGCTGGACTATTCACCAGGAAGTAAGGGACTCCATTCACCCTCCTCAGAAGCCCTACCTGGGCTGCCACACCTCCTCCAGGAGGCCTCCCAGTCTAGGAGGGAGCTGAGCAAACTCCTGGGAGCTGTTGAGCTTGAGGTCAGACAGGTTCACTCCCTTGTGGTGAGTGAGTCTTGGCAGAAGAGGGGGACAGAATAGGAGGAAATCGGCTTTAAACAGCAGCATGAGAGATGGTGGTCAGTCTTAACTGGAATGTGCATGAGATACTATCCCGGTACAGTGACTGAGCTAGACTTTGACAAGGACCTCTTCTGGGATTTATATATGTTAAAAAGCAGGGATGCTCAAAGGAGAGAAACAGGCTGGGGCGCCATCATGCCCAGAGGCCAGGAGATGGCCAAAATGATCTCTTGCCATTTCCTGAGTACTTTGGTGGTGACAGGCAGATAGAGGTCTCCAATTCCCCTTCTCCCACCCACCAGCCCTCCATGGTCCCCAGGCCCCAGCTCTGGCCCCAGTTACCTGAGGTGCCCCAGGCTGCGGCAGATCCGCACCCCCAGGGCAGAGCTCCAGCCCTCGTGGCAGACCAGGAGCCAGTCTGGCCGGGCCCTCACCTGTACTTGCAGCAAGAAGTCCTCCTTGTTTATTCTGAAAGATACTGAAACCACAGCGTGAAAGCACATCCTATGTATTGCAGGGTGGAGGGGCAGGGTGGGTAGGGGGAGCTGGACCTGGCCACTGTGGGACCTGAAGAAGCCTTAATGATAGCAGCTGGGTCACCCAATGTCAGGCTCCCTGTTCCCCAGCGCGCCAGGCCAGTTCTGAGAACAAAATAACTCCTGTTTGTGCAGGATTTCAGTTTTGTGTTTTAACCAAGTGCTTTTAAACATGCTCCATCACTCCTTGTCCGCCCTATGGGGTGAGGATTACCATCCTCCCGGGAAAACTAATGCACATGAGGTTAAACGGCTTGTATAAAATCACAGAATCTGCAAGTGATGGAGCCAGGACCAAGGCGAGGGCTTCTGATTTCGAATCTTGTGACAATGCTAGTGATGGTTGCCATTTATTGAGAGTCTGCTTTTCCAGACTCGGTACTAAACACTTCTATGTATTAGCTCACTTTATCCTTACAGCTTTATGCAGTAAATATTTTTATCTCCACTTCATAAAGAAGGAAATGGAAACTCAAAGAAGTAACGTACCCAAAGTCCCACGTCTAGCAAAAGGCAGGCCCCAAGCTTTTTCTAATCTGGAACTGATTCTAACCCCAGCCTTGGCGGCATCATATCTTCTGATCCGCAACTCTTACCTGGAGGGGAGAGGACAATGCGAGGTGGGGGAAGAGGCAGACAATGTGGAGTGATGTTCCCAGCCCGCTAGGTGGCCACTGGGCAAAGACTCCTGCTGCTCACACGCTGGGTCCCCACACACACCTGGCTCCTCTTCCTCCACATTGCGGCTCACTCTGCCCCAAATGGCAAGTCACCTGGGCTCCCGGCCCTGCCCCAGCTAGAGATCAAGACAGTCCCCAGGGAGTGCTGAAAGCCCTAAGTCAGAGATCAGCTCTGCAACGCAGGACCATGTCACCACCCTCACAGGAGAGGAGGAGATCCAGATGGATGGCAGTGAACTCATGGCCCTCCATTTTGGTCTTCTTGCCCCCAGCCAGAAGGGGGGATCCCAGAGCTGCAAAGGGAGCCTGGGCTGGGGAGGAGTCTCATAGCCTTGGGGCTGTGGCCCACCTGCTTTGGGAATTGAGGGGAGGAGGGCTTCCTCGCCACCGCTGGCCTCTGAGCAGTTCAAAGTCATCTCCTCATCCTGCGAGTTCCGCGGAACAGGCTGAGAGGCAGCTGGCCACAGATACAGCACTTCAGAGGACAAGGACAAGGAGAGGGTCACAGAGAAGAGGCTGGGGAAGGGAGGAGTTCCCATAGGAGGCAGCCAAGGGGCAGAACGAGATATCTGCAGCAGAGGGAGGCAAAAGCACCCGCCTGGGGTCTCCATCCACCACCCTGCTTTACGCAGGTCTCCAGCTAACATGCAGAGGAGAGGCATAGCTCTCTGTCTGTCTCTCTGTCTCTGTATCTCTCCGACTGGGAAAGATTTCTAGAAGAAGTTTGACTAGGGCCTCCCTGGATCATCCACCCAAGGACTCTACACTTCTCACTGTAGGACTGAAATGTTCTTCCTACATGGACCCTTAATCCCATCTATTGCAATGTCCTCCCTTCTCTTGTTGTCTACCCAGAGTGGATGAGAAATACGCTCATCTCATCTGCCTTTAACACCTGCTCAGCACCTGCTCCTCTCTTCCAGCATCTCCCAGATCCTATTCTTTGTCCCTCCCCAGACAGCTGAAGTCCCAGCACTGACCTAGAAGCCATGAGCCGACACTCGCCCCAGCCAGCAGCCCCAGGGCTCCCAGCACTGCACAGCCACGCCGCCTGGAGCACCAGCGTCTTGACAGAGAGACTGTCAGGGAGGGCAGAGGAGGACCTAGGTGCCCTGTGCCTGCCTGCCAGCCTCACCCCACCCTGAGGCACAACCCCGGGGCTAGGCAGCCACTGAGCTGCAGCAGGAGTTCACCCCACTGTACCTGCCCGCCTCCCCCTGCTCCCTCTGGGTGGGGGCAGCCCCCTGACCACTGAAGCCGCCAGAGCCCCTTCAATCCCCCAAATGGAAACAGAGCAAAAGCATGTCTGGGATAAATAGTGAGGCAGCCTCTCGCCATCCATCAATTGGGGCTGACCCAAGGAGGATCTGGGGAAGAAGAGAATCTGGGGGATATAGGAAGATTATCCCTTCACTGTCCCCACCCTGTCATTCCCCTATGGCTCAGTCTGGCCTACTGGGTTGCTGCTGGGCCTCCGGTCTCCGTAGTGGGTCTCCCAGCTCAGATCTGAAGATCCCGGGCCCTGGGCCCTCCTCTGCATACTGAGCCTCCATGGGGGCTTGGCCGTCCAGCATCAGGCTCTGAGGAAATAGTTGTCAGTCACTCGGGATCCCCCTACCAAGGAGAGAAGCCACAGCCCACTGCAAATCCCCATTCTCTAACCTCAGCCATGCCCTCACTGCTGCTTGCAAGCCTTTATTCATCTTGGGTACCCCCCCCCCAACATGTTCCCTTAGCTGCCCCTCCAGGCCCTCTCTGCTCTCCTGGAGCCCCTGACCCCACCCACCTTACTCACACACAGCCAGGAAGTGTCAGAGCAGAGCCTTGAACCCAGATTGGGCCCTCTCCAAAGACTATGCTCTTCACCACCCCATCACGTTGCCTCCCACAACCTGTGAGGGCATCTGCTGAATCCAGCAATATCCTTCCTGAAGCCTCCAGATCCCACCCTCCTTCATTCTCTCCTATTGAGAGGAAGAAGTGCCCCTCCCCAGTGCACCATCCGTTCATTCATTCATTATTATTTAGCCCAAGTGGGCAGGCCATGATGGGAGATACTGTATGGAGTTCAAGATAAATCAACACGGACCTCCACCACTACCATCTCAAAGAACTTACAGCTGAGTCCTGAAGATAAGTCATGTAAACAAAGCGATACATGTTAAGCGACACAAGAAAAGTTCAGTTACACTACCACTGGCATTCAGAAGGAGAGCTTACTTCTCACTAGGGAGATCAAGAAAGGGTTCTGAGAAGAGGCAGCATCTGAGATAGACCCTCATGGATGAATAAAGTTTGAACTGACATATATGGGTTTTGGTATTGCAGGCAAAGAGGACTGAATAGGCAAAGTCATGAGGGTAAGAATGCATAGAACAGAGTAAGTTAGACGTTTGCCTGAAGTTCATGTGCCATGAAGAAGAGTAATGGAAAATAAGATCTTGGGGAAAACACTGGACTAGCAGTTGAAAGCTAGGTCTACAGCCTACTATGTGAACCTGACAACTCAACATTCTTTCAAACTTCAGTTTTCTCATTTATAAAATAAGAGTGATAACCCCTACTTCCCAAGGAGTAATCTCCCTCCTCCAGTTCTTGTCCCCCTCCATCCATTCTCCATGCCAGAGCAATCTTTCTAAAATGCAAACATGAGCAAGTTAACCTCATCTTTAAAATACTCAATGAGTCTTCATAGCCGTCAGGAGAAATCCAAAGGTCTGTGGCATGGCTCACAAAATCCTCAGTGATCTTGCCCTTCCTCACCTCTCCATCCTTCCCAGCCCGCACTGACTCCCTCCGCAGAGGAACTCAGGGTCATACTGACACACGTGCCAACCTTCAGCACATTTATGCAACCTCACACCACGGAGACTCTGCACCTGTAGTCCCTTCCCCCACGTAGCTGACCCTTCAAGACTCAGCTTAGATGTTGCTTCTCCAGGAAGCTTTCTTCAACCCGTAGAGCCCTTCTCGTGCCCTTGTACTGTGCTCATTTATTTCTCTCTCTCTTTCCTCTCTGCTCTAGGCATCCCAGGGCCTGGTTCAAGGCCTAGCGTGAAGTGAGAATTCAATCAATATACACTGAATGAAAGAATGGAAGGAAGGAAGAAAGGGGGGGAGGAAGGAAGGCAGGCTAAATAAGATGATGTAATTGAAAGGGATCTATAAAGTACAATGCAAATATTAGGTATAATAACAATATTAATAGAAATATGTATAAGCTATGGATCCTTTCTTCAAGGAACTTATAATCCAGTAAAGTAGACAAGACCCCTTAAAGTGGAAGTGACTCCCATTTCCCCCGCAGACCACCTTTCCCTGTCAACACACAGGGTTATGCCCAAAGATCATAAAAACCTGAAACACCGACTCTAAAACATTATTGGCTTAGATGGGATTTTCATGTGTCATGTGGAAGGTTCTTTTCACACTAAAACCCTCCTCATCCTGCCTTTGTGCTCCATCCAACTGGCTTTCCTGATCCTCTGGCTGGGAGAAGGAAGGCCTTTGTCAGACTCACCTTGCTCAGTCACCTCTAAATCGCCCTGAAAATCACTCTACCAGACGTGTGAGCACCTAAGCTGGCTCAGGTCACAAATCAGGCAGCAGCCCAACCTTCCTTATGGAGCAAGACACCACTCCTACTTCCCATCTCCTACACCAATCACAGCCCTTGGGTCTGTAGGGCTGGACCTCCCACCACCAGAAGGCCTTTCTTCTCCACCAGAAACAGGGGTCATGGCTTGCACCCAACCATACGCACTCCTTCTTGTGCCTAGAAGTGAGACTCATAGGGCAGGGACAGTAAGACTGAAGACTAGCAGAACTGAGAGAGCCAGGCAAGCACCCCGAAGAAAACAGAGAAGTGGCTACTGGGGTGAGGTGTTGGTTTCTTCTCTGGGGATATGGTTTCTCTTGAGCTGGTGTCCCTCTGAGCAGAGAGGCAGAACTTGGTCTTGAGAGAATTCCAGGGCATGCCCAGCCTTTCCTCCTGTCTCAGTAGCAAGGGAGCTTGGCTTCAGGTTCAGCCACTGGACAAACTGGCCCCACCTCAGGTGCCGCCCCACCTCAAAACCCACCTGTCCAAGCTCATGTGGTAGCCTGGAAAAATGGTCTTTAATGGTATAGGATCTCTTGGTCCTTCTTTTGAGCAAGATTTCAATGTAATAATGATTTGTTCAGCACTCCCCATGTGCAAAGTATGTGGAGGGAAGAGAGGAAAATAAAAAACAATCCCTGGGGGGAAAACCAAGAGGTTGGCCACACAGGGCCGCCCCCTAGGATCTAGCCCCTGCACCAGAGCTGCCAGAGGAGCTCTTTCCACCAGCTTAGAATCCCAAGGGCAGTGGGGAGAGAGAGGCTAGATCGGGATGGCACAGAGATGTAGCCTTACCGTGTGGATCAGTGGCACCGACGTGAAGCCTTAGGGTCTGCTGGACAGGGTTCTGCTCCTGTTCTTGGATCAGCATTGATGAAATAGCCCAGCCAGCTTGGCTGTAGGGTGAGCTCTCCCTAGTTCACACACGGCTCCTCCCCTTCATTCCCCCTAGACACACACACACACACACACACACACACACACACGTGCGCACTCCAGAGAGACAATGAACTCTGCTCAGAAACCATGAATAGACCCCTTGTTACACGAAAGGGGGCCAAGGGCTGGGCTGGGCTGGGTGGGCAGCCTCAGCCCCTCCCATATGCTAACTGGATGCTTAGAAACAGAGAAAAAGGTTATGAGGAGGAGGGGAGGCCAGCTACTGTTGCTTAGCAACCAGATCCCTTGTGCCAAAAAGTGTGCCCCATGCACGCTAGCAGAATTCTCCCTTCCCGCTGACAGGGCTGTATTGGAGACACTGATATTAACATTTGTTGAAATGTTCTGAGCCCTCTGGATTACATCTCATCTTTGTATGGGTTGGCTTTCCCAGCAGTCTGGGGCTGTCACCATGTTGGAATTGGGATGATGATGAGGGATCTTTGTCATCTCTCTCCTCAGGGCTGCACCTGTCTCCCCAGTGCCAGGGAAACGGGGCCTCTCCATCAGGCTGCCCTGGGGCCTGGTTCCTACAGCAGCACTCAGTGATATGTTGCTTCAAAGCACGAGGTAGCCCAGCTGAGCCCGGGATGGGCTGAACACACCTGGGAGCCACATCTCTTTAGTCAAGGAGGCAGAACAGGTCCCAGGGAGGGGAAAGCCTGGTATGGCTCCCCCTTTTCCAAATGCCTCTTATAGATCCCCCCAAAGGGACAGTTACGAATATGGGCTTTAGTCAGGCCTTCCTCCAACCCCAGCTCTGCCACTTCCTTTACACAGCATCACCTGTAAAGTTAGTATAATAGTACCTACCTCATATGGTTGATGATGGAATTAAATGAGATATTAAATACAGACCTCTTAGCCTGGTATCTAGCACAGACTGTTTTCAGTAAGTATTAGCTGCTATTATTATTATTATCATCGTTATTATTACTGTTTAACCTCACACACATTATTTGTACCTTTTGCTTCCTATTTTCCTCATACATTCAGTGTGTCAACTCTGAGCATATGGTCATCACAAAGAGCTCTGCACATCCAGTACAATGAAGAGACAGAGGTCCGCCAGGAGTCACAGAAGCAGCAGGAGAGAGATGGTGCCAGAGGCTGAAAGTCCCCTGGCTAGGCTCTGAGGGCTCCTAGAATAATTACTGTGTGTCAGGACTGAACCTGGCCATGGGGAATGAATAAATCACAAGCCAGAAACTTGGAGGCCAAGAGGGGAGACAGGAGCAGATGTAAATAATGGTTATTTGTGAAAAGTGAAATAGCAGAGGCATGAACACAGAGGTGGAGGAGAATGAAGAAGTAGCTGGCTCCTTTGCCCAGAGGACCCAGAGAAGTCTTCACAAGAAAGGAGACATTGGAGCTGAGTTTTGAGAAATGAGAAGGCAATCACACAGAAGGGCATTTCAAACACATTACAGGTGATGTCAGTGAAAATAGCAGAGTAAAGACCTCCTAAAATTCTCTCCTCCATAACACCAATGAGAAAACTGGCAAAAAATTGTCAGAATCAACTTTTTCAGAACTCCAGAAATTAACCCACGGCTTACAGCAATATGAGAAGTGTCTATTCAAAAAAGATGACAGACCACAGCTGACGTCATACTCAATGGTGAAACGCTGAAAGCTTTTCCTTTAAGACCAGGAACAAAAGGATGCTCACTCTTGTCACTTTTATTCAACATAGTATTGGAAGTCCTAGCCAGAGTAATTAAGCAAGAAAAAGGAATAAAAGTCATCCACATTGGAAAGGAAGAAGTAAAACTGTCACTATTTGCTGATAACATGGTATTATATGTAGAAAACCCTAAACACACGACCAAAAAACTGTTAGAATTAATAAACAAATTTCATAAATTTTCAGGATACAAAATCAATATACAAAAATCTGTTGCATTTCTATACACTAGTAACAAACTATCAAGAAAGAGAAATTAAGAAAACAATCTCATTTACAATTGCATCCAAAAATAATAAAATGCCTAGGAATAAATTTAACCAAATAGTGAAAGACTTGAACATGAAAACTATAAGACATTGTTGAAAGAAATTAAAGACACAAATACATGGAAAGATATTCCATGCTCATGGATTGGAAGAATTAACCTTGATAAAATGTCCGTACTATCCCAAGCAATCTACAGAGTCACTGCAATCTCTATCAGATTCAAAGGCATTTTCACAGAAATAGAACAACCAATCCTAAAATTTGAATGAAACCACAAAAGCATAACCAAAGCAACCTTGAGAAAGAAAAACAAAGTCAGAGGCATCACGTTCCCTGATTTCAAACTACATTACAAAGCTATAGTGACCAAAACAGTATGGTATTGGCACAAAAACAGACACATAGATCAATGGAACAGAATAGAGAGCATAAATAAACCCATGGTCAATTAATTTACGACAAAGGAGCCAAGAATATACAATGAAGAAAGGATAGTCTTTTCAATAAATGGTCCTGGGAAAACTGGACAGCCACATGCACTGGACCCTTATCATACACCATGCACAAGGATCAACTCAAAATGGATTAAAGACTTATATTTAAGACATGAAACCGTAAAACTCCTAGAAGACAACATAGGGGGTAAGCTCTTTGACGTTGGTCTTGGCGATGATTTTTTGGATTTGATGCCAAAAGCAAAGGCAACAAAAGCAAAAATAAACAAGTAGGACTACATAAAACCAGAAATCTTCTCCACAGCAAAGGAAACCATCAACAAAATGAAATGGGAACATACGTAAAGGGAGAGAATATTTGCAAATCATATATCTGATAAGGGGTTAATATGCAAAATATATGAAGAACTCATACAACTCAATAGCCAAAAAAACCCCAATCTGATTAAAAAATGGGTAGAGGAGGGGCCAGCCCAGTGGCATAGAGGTTAAGTTTGTACGCTCTGCCTGGGCGGCTAGGGGTTCATGGGTTCAGATCCTGGGCACAGACCTAGTACCACTCATCAAGCCATGCTGTGGGAGCATCCCACATAAAATAGAGGAAGACTGGCACAGATGTTAGCTCAGCAACAAGCTTCCTCACAAAAAAAGAAGAAAAAAATGGGCAGAGGATCTGAACAGATATTTTTCCAAAATGGGCAGAGAATCTGAATAGACATTTTTCCAAAGAAGACATACAGATGGCCAGAAGGTACATGAAAAAGTGTTCAGCATCACTAATTATCAGGGAAATGCAAATCAAAACCACAGTGAGATATCACCTAACACCTATTAGAATGTCAGACATCAAAAAGACAAGAGATAACAAGGATTGGTGAGGTTTTGGAGAAAGGGGACTGACGGTAGGAATGTCAATTGGTGCAGCCACTATGGAAAGCAGTATGGAGGTTCCTCAAAAAATTAAAAACAAAACTACCATATGATTCAGCAATCTCACTTCTTGGTACACATCCAAAGGAAATGAAAACAGGATCTCAAAAATATATCTGCACTCCCATGTTCATTGCAGCGTTTTTCACAATAGCCAAGATACGGAAACACACTCAATGTCTGTCAACGGATGGATAACGAAGATGTGGTACAATATACAAGGGAACATTATTCAGCCATGAGAAAGAAGAAGATAAATTGCACCTACAATATCCCCAGGTCCCCTAAACAATGCCATTTGCCACAACATGAATGGACCTTGAGGGCATTATGCTAAGAAAAATAAGCCAGACAGAGAAAGACAAACACTGCATGATATCACTATATGTGGGATCTAAAAGAAAAGTCAAACTCAGAAACAGAGAGTAGAAAAGTGGTTACCAAGGGGTTGGGGGGTGGGGGAAATATGGAGAGGTTGGTAGAAGGGCACAAACCTTCTGTTATAAATAAGATTTGAGCATCTTAGTCATCTTGTAACTCGCATAAGTTATAACATGGTGACTATAGTTTATAACACTGTAATGCGTAATTGAAATGTGCTAAGAGAATAGAACTTAAATATTCTCACCAAAAAAAAAAAAAGCCAAATATGTGAGGTGATGAATGTGTTAATGAATTAGATGGAAGGAATCCTTTCACAATGTGTATAGATAGCGAATCATCACTAAGTACACTTTAAATATCTTACAATTTCATTTGTCAATTATACCTTAATACACCTGATTTTAAAAAAGATTGGGCTCTAGATTAAACTGAGGCTGGCCCCTTTCTGGACATCTTTCTCTGCCTGGCTATCCAAGAAGTCTCTCTCTCTTCCCTTTCTCTCTGCTATGCCTTCCATCCCAGATGAGCTATTCTGGGTTGCCCTGGTCATTTCTCCGGTTTGGACAGAATACCAACCTCTAAAGTGAGGTAGCGGGAGTCTAGGGTGCAAAATTTAAGGAGGTAGTCACTAGCAAGAGGAGTGTTGGCCCTTAAATACCCTAAGAGTGATGCCTTCTGAAATTTTGTGCCCTGGAGTGTCCTATGTGAAAACAACTGAAGCATAACCCCTCTGAATGAGGGCCCTGGGATCTGTATTTTTACCCTGGTGATTCAGAAGTAGCCTTACCCTAGTCCTGGTCCTGTTCCCCCGCCTCCTCCCCACTGATGACTCCCTGACTCTCCGGGACCACATCTATGGATGAGCCTGGACTTATGAACCTTGAAATTCTTGCTTTCTCTCCTCCTTCAGTCACTACTCTCAAAAACAACAAGAGCCTTTCTCAACTGTCCAGATGGGCTCTGGCACCTTCAGGCAGATCCCACTCTTGTCTTTCTCCTCTACCCAGGAGAGAGACCATTGAATCTACCATCTCTCCTATCAGAGAAGAAAACTGAGATTCTGAAAGGTGAATATGCCACAGGATGGTGGAGGCCATCCAAGCCCAGGTCTCCTGACCTCTGGTCCAGGATCTTCCCCTACTCCCGCCACACACTCATGCCTCATGCGTCATGTAGCCACTAAACAGGCAGACTCAGAGTGAAGAAATTTCACCTGTGGACCACAGCTATGGCCTGTGCCCAAGGAGTGCCATCATGCTTGAGATCTTCCCTTCCCATCTGCCAGTGGATGACAGCTTCAGCCCTTGTTTATGGACTTAAGTCCGTCAGTGATCTTCTCTCCCTGACTGTCTGTCCTACAGATTTGAGACTTGCTTAGACAGCCCTTATAATCATTCTTTCTTTATCTCCTGGAAAGGGAAAAGCTGGTGCTCCAGGTGGAGGTGATGAAAGCACGCATGCGTGAGATGCAGGACAGCTCTGTACATCCCCCTCCGTCCCATCCCATTCACTGCTTTGACTTTGTCTCTATCAACAATGCACCCCTCATTCTCATCTAGTCTCTCTCTGTAGCATGGTCCATCTGCACCTACAATATCCCCAGATCCCCCAAACAACCCCCATCCCCTCCAAGTTTGGTTCGATTGTCCTACTGGGGTTGGTTCAAGCCACCAAACCCTCTACTGCCATCCTATAGCCTAATCAGGCCCAGCCACATACCTCTTCCCATCCAGCCCTCTGCAGAGTGGTTTCTCAATGAAGAAGTGAATGATTCTTAAATCTAATAAGAGAGAAGCTTTAATGAGTGAAAAGTGGGAAAATGCTAGATCCACTTAACTTATTCCAGACCATTACTGCATATTAATAGGCAGTGAAGAAACCCCAAGTGTCTGCTGCCATTTTGCTTGCTTTGAATACAAAGAAATGGATAAAAGTGAATTTAGAAGGAAAAGAAAAGCTGTGTGGTCTCATATGATAATCAGCTGCTTATTCATTAGCATATTGCCTTCCGAGCACTCTCTTCTGTCTCGTTATTCCGGCCAAAGTCTAGAATAGGGTTGCCTAAGCAAGTGGGGAAGGCCAGCTCATCAGAAGGGTCCTGAAGGGCCTGGAGGTGGTTTCCTCTCCATCTTCTCTGCTCACTTCCCCTTCGTCTCCCCAGCAAGACCCCGCTGGCAAGAAGTTTGACCTTTCCTTGGCAAACAGAAATCTTGAATATCTTGGGGTCATCTTTGCCTGCTCCCAACACCTCACCTTCCATCCAGCCATTCAAATTGGATCTCTCTCAATTCTACCCCTCCTTCCAGCCCTACAGCTACCACCCTAACCATCTACCAGCATCTTCCCCAGAGTTCCTATAACAGCCGCCTAACTGATCTCCTGCCTCCAGTCTATTCCATTCTGATCAGTCTGTACCTTCACTCCTTTTAAGCAAATCCGGACTCTCAACTATCAATATGGAAGGCTAAAATAAATGAAAACATCTTTCTCTTTTCCACCCTGCTGTCAAAGTAACATTTCCTAGAGCAAATCTAAATATATTAACAACCTTCCATGGCTCTCCATAGCCCCCATAATAAAAGCTTTCAAGGGAGCTTTTCATTTGCTCATTCATTCATTCAGCAAGTGTTTGTTGATTCCTACCAAATGCGAGGCACTGTTCTAGACTCTGGAGTTAACAATCAAAGCAGGCAGAGCCCCTGCCCTCCAGGAGCTTATAGTCTAGCTTCATCAAACCAACAATTAGAATGCAGTGTCTGATGGGTGAAGAACAGAGTATGATAAGAGCACCTAACTTGCACTCAGGGTGTCCTAAGAATGGCACAGGTGCTTCTTTCCAAGTTTACCCAACACACTTTCCTAGCCTCATCTTTTTTCCTCCCCTTTAACCTCCCTCCCATAAGCCAGTCACTAGTTGTTCCTAGAATATCCCCAGAAGAAACCACTGCACCTTTGTCTATGCTGTTCCCTATTCCTGAAATACCCTTCTTCCTTTAACTAATTACTTTAGTCCAGCGGTCAGCCAATATATATTTATTGAGTGTGTGCTATGTGCCAGGCACTGTGCAAATACTGAAGGTACAGTGCCCAGCAAAACCGGACACAATCCCTGCCCTAAAGAGCTTACCATTTAGTGGGAGGAGACACATGTAAATCAAGGGACCACACAAGTGCATATTTATAGTTTGGAAAAAGTGCAGGGAGAGACACGTCCGAGGTGCGAATGTGAGCACAGAACAGAGATAGGACTGAGTCTGAAGACTCAGGAAAGACTTCTCTAAGGAAGGGATGATTCCACTGGGATCTGGGAGGAGCGAGAGCTCTCCAGACAAAGGCAAGAGGCAAATTCCTGTGGCAGGGGAGAGTGTCGTGCCCCCGAAGGACTGAAAGGAGCCCCATTGGGAGAGGGAAGAGGAGATGCTGTGAGCAGAGGCTGGATCATCAGTGAGTGCACCAGATTAGGCGAAGCCTTTAGAGCCAAGGTTAAGACCAGTCCCTATCCCCAGAGCAATGGCAACCATGTTTAAAAAACAGCCTAGGGCCACAACCAGCTCACCACCATGCTTTTAAGACCCAAGTTAAAGGTCCCTCCACCTTCCCCCGCACCCTGGCAGCCCCGCACTGGATAGCCCCCTCTAATAGTGCAGGTGCCACGAGCCAGGGGGACACAGTCAGGGCTAAGTCAGGGGACGTCCTCAAGAGCAGGGACCCCGTCCTCTTCATCTTTGTACTTTCAGCTGCACACAGTGTCTGCCATGTGGTAAGTGCTCAGCAACATTTTGTTGAATCAGTCTATCGGTCCACACGTGCAGCTGCCAGTCTATTTTATTTCCTCCCCTCCACCATCCTGCCCGGTCTGGAAACTTCCATACTACTGCCTTAGTTCAGACTCCTATCATAGCCTGCCTTCCAAACACTCACCCTGCCTCCCTTCTCTCGCACACAATCCATCCTCCATGTGGCTGCCAGGGTCCCTCCCTAAACACAGGACAGACCAGGCCACTCTGCCCCTTGTACAGACCTTCGCTGGCTCCCCACTGCCCCAGGATCAAATTCAAATTCTTTAGGCTAATTATTCAATGCACTTCATGATCTAGTCTCAAACTAATCTTTTTGGCCTCATGTTTCATTGCATCTTTCCTTCCCTGTACCCTATATTCCAACTACAATCAGAGTTCTAGAACGTTCCTCAAGTAGACCACCACTCCCACTCCTACACCTTTGTTTCGGCTGTGCTCTCAGCCTAGAATGTCTTTCCCTCGTGTTTTCCTAATCAGAAAACCACCGGTGCTTCAAGATGCAGCTCAACTGCCAACCCATCCCAAAACTTTTCGCCTAACATCACAAATCCAGAATTAGTGGTGTCTTTTTGTATAGATACATTTATTCCTAGCACCTTGCCCAGTAACTGGCACATCAGAGTCCTCAAATTTAAAAAAAACAAATTGCCCCCATTCTGCGCCTGCCCTGCACTCTCCCTGCATCAGCCCCTATGGCAGCCACAAAGAGTGGGAGGGATGGGCTGAGCAGCTCTCTCCTCCCTTCGTGGGAGCCTGCATTCCCAGGAGGAAAGGGGAACAAGGCCGCCCTTGTTCAAATATTCAGACAAAAATGACCCAAGTTGTATTCTAGGAAATTATTTCTAAGCCTACAGAGAACCATCCATTGTTTCTGGACTATTTCTCAAGCTCAGACATAAAATATGAAGTTTATAATTTACCAACTATAAACAAAAGTGCGCCCCAAATTACTCATTTTGTTAAGCAACTACTTTTTTTTAATTTGCTTGAAAGTCATTTACTTTGGGAGTCATTCAAATTTAAATCTGAAGATGTAAGATAATGAAATTACTCAGACAAACATGGACTATGAGAGGAATTCCCCACATGGTGAGTCAGTGGTGTCACTATCGGACACAAAGGGTGTTTTTCATCTGTTTTAATTAAGACACAAAGGAGTAGTAAAAAATATCCATCATGTGGTTGATTAAAAATAGCTTTCGAAACATCTGCTCTAGGTCAGCAATAGCTGTCTAACACCTTAAGTCAATGTTTAACGACTGACATGACTAAAACCTTCCTGACTCAGAGAAGACAAGTCACTCTCTCCGTTGCAACCTTCTTTGATACCCACTTTGTCACCTACTGGTCTTTCCCCTCTTCTCCAAGACCGGCTTTCATCAATCATCTGAAGCCCATCACTGCCTGACCTCAGCTCTCTAGGAATTCACAGCCCAACTCAGACACACACACGAACGCAGAGACCACAAAATGACCCCAGCAACATGTCATACGGTAAATACCACAGAAGCAAAATCAGAGTTTTCTTCATTTTCATAACCGCTTATGCCAGGGCAGCTCCTTTGAAGTGCGTTCTGTCTTCACGACCATCCTGGGAGGTGAGCAAGGCGGGGATTTCTATCTCCATTTGATTAGTGAGCACACTGAGAGCAGAGGGGCTAGATGGTTTGCCCAAGTTCACACTGCTGGGCCAGGGGACGGGGGCTAAAAGAAAATCCAGGCCTTCTAACCTTAAATCCAGAGCTCCCCGCTGTCCAGGGCTGCCTCCCACAGACCTGGGAGGACAGGCAGGAGACTTAGCAGGTTGGGGCCCCTTGGAGTGAGAGGCAGGGCCGGGACCGGGTCTGGACTGGGGAGACAGGAAGTGGTTTGAGGAACCACTACAGTTTGGATCGTGGGGCAGAAGCAGCCGACGAACCCGAGGAGAGAGCTGACTTGATAGGTGGCAAGACGAGGAAAGAGGGGAATGAAACTGCAGGGCCTTGACTTTTCCTCTGGTTCCCATCTAATTTTAGAAGACACAGCCAGGGTAGAAAATCCCAAATCCCACTTAAGCTTCCCTCTCTTTTCCTCCCAGAACAGAAGCGAAGTTCCCAGGGCCCGGGCTCCTTCAGTGACACCGGGGATCCGCAGTAAGCCCTGCCAGCCTCGCCTCTGCTCTCTGCTGGTCTGTGAACCTGCGTTCCGAAGAAGCTGTCCCGGGCACCTGACTAATTAAAGCAGAGCCCAGTGAATGCTCTGTTGACTTGGAAAGTGACGATGTTCACGGCTGTTAGTCAACAGATTAAATAAAAGGGACAAAGACGTTAAGGGGCAATAGGAAAAGTCTTGCCACTAAACCAAGTGTTTAAAACACAGCTGCTAGAGTGTGTGACCCAGGGGAGATCTGTCTGGTTCGATGGTCTGAATTGTGCCCCCTCCCCGCAATTAATACATTGACGTCCTAACTCCAGTATCTCAGAAGGTGACGTCATTTGGAGATGGGGTCTTTCCAGAGGTGATCAAGTTAAAAGAAGGTCATTAGGATGAGCCCCAATCCAATATGGCTGGTGTCCTTGAAAAAGGGTAAATTGACACAGAGAGACTCACGCAGAGGGAAGATGATAGGAGGAGACACAGAGAGAAGACCTATAAGCCAAGGAGAGTGTCCTGGAGCAGACCCTCCCTCACAGCCCCCGGAAGGTACCAATCCTGCCAACACTTTGGCTTTGGAGTTCTAGGCTCCGGAACTGTGACACGATCTGTTTCTGTTGTGTAAGCCACCCAGTTTCTGGTGCTTTGTTACAGCCATCCTGGTCAGCTAATGCATCTGGAGACTGTGAGAGGCAGAGAGACCCGTGGCGGAGAAGGAATTTTCATGAAAATAATGAAAAGAGCACCCACTCTAGCATCAAACAAACCCGGGTTGGGACGCTGACTTTGTATTGCCCACTGTGTGTCCTTGGGCAAGATGCTTAACCTCTCTGTGCCTTGATTCCTCATCTGTAAAATAGGGACAATACTATCTTCCTCAAAGGAATGTTCTTAGGATTAAACATGAAAACGTAGTCTTTGGGTTATACAGATCCAGATCACACACGGTCCCCTCAGCAACGAGGCAGAGTCACCAATGGAAATTCTGAACCACCTACTAAACACTGATGATAATGAGCACGAGTCACTTTTGTAAAATAACCACTAAGTGCACGTTAGCCTGATATTACGCCCCCTCTACAGGATCCTGGGAACATCATGATGACAGCTTCCTGTCTCAGTCCTTTCTGCCCCATGGAGTTTATCGCAGACTCGCTCTCTGTCTCTCTGACTGCAGACTCCAGCTTTATGCTGGGAAGTCGCTCTCCTTCATTTCTCAGGCCAGACTTGGGCCAGGAGAGGAGAGTGCATTCAGCAGCTCTCAGGGCCTGCCTCTCACCAGCTCCCTCCCATGCTCACTCCTGGAGACAGACATACAGACCAGAGAAAAAACTGCACCTTTTATTTGCCGCTTTTGTTACCTGTTTTAAAAAAAAAAAATGCTTGTTACTTAAACCCTCCCATCTCCACCCAAAAATAATAACCATCATATAAAACCAAATGGAAAACCGCTTCCAGTATCAATAATAATAATAAGCTTATGTAATAAAGGCCTATTTGTCCAGAATTGTTGGGAAGTTGGCTGTTTTGGTTAGCTGCCTGTTCCGTTTAAAAGTTATCCTATCAAAGCTGAAGGTTTTCGAAGAATTAGAATGTAAATCAAGTACGCTCAACTCCAAGTGCACCGGGAGGTCTGAAGCGCACCGTTCAGGAGCCTCGCGGAAGTTGGCAGCATTTCCGGGACACTGTGAGGGGTTCAGTCGGCGCTGAAGAGTCCTCATAACAAGAACTGAAGGTAATTTGTGCCTTTAGGTGGTATAAATCCTACACAAACGGGCTTTTATATATTTACATAAACACAAACATCCACACACAGCCAAGGGAAGAAGCTCTTCTGAGACCCAAAATCGAATCCTTCCCATGTCAGAGGTCTCGTGGGTTACTTACAAGGACATTCGGGCTCACACCACAAAGGTGCCCCCTTTTCTCTTTATTTGAGCTGCGTTGCCACACAGTGCGTGAGGCTGCCCTCAAATCCATCCGTGCGGATTTATTAAGCTTGCTCTGCCCAGCTCCACACCAAGAAAAGCTTCAGACGCCACCCCTGCCCTCCAAGAGTTGCAATTTAGTTGGAGAACTACCGACATAACGCCACTCTAAACTGTGCGCCTCGAGCCCGGAGTGCCGAGCGCTGGAGTTAACGCGTCCACGACCACCACTCTGTCAGGCCCTGTGCCGTGTGCTTTACGTAGGTGACCTCATTTTATCTTCCCAGCAACTCCGTGAGGTCAGCCATATTATTATCCCCATTTTACAAATGAAGATTCTGAGCCTGACAGAACAAACGACTGGTCTAAGGTCACAGAGTTAAGTACTAAAGTGTGAATCCAGGTCAGTGTAACTCCACAGCCAACGCCAGCACTTCACCCCTCCATCTGTCCTTCCTCCACCTCTCCTCTGACCCAGGTCCGGGCAGACCAGCCCGTCATGGCAAGGATCATCCGAAGGATCAGAGCTACATCCCTCCTGCTCCTTCATCGTTTCATCCCCATCTACTCACCCACAGTTCCTAGTAAGGTTTCCCAAGACAAGACAAAACAAAAGAACAGAGAACTGAGGCAATGGGCTTCTCAGGAGCCCCTTTCTTCTATTCTGAAGCAAACTCCAGGGGAAATATACTTCAGTGCCAGTCAAAAAAGGTGTTTACCGTCTTTGCTTCACGGAACAGTAATATTACTTTCTTAATGAGACTGTGACTTTGCCTTTATAAAAAAAAAAAAAAGAGTTATCATATAGGTCTGCTGCTCCTCTAACTGAATTATTCTTTCCCTCTGACTGCTTTGCTGGCAGAAATTAGTAAAAGACAAACAAAAACCAGTAAGTTAAGATTCTATTGAGTTCTCAGAGACCCCAAGTTAAATTCTCATACGTTGATAAAGTCGACGTTAAACATTCAACCAGGCACTTGGGGTAAAAAGAAACAGAAAAAGAATGAGAAACAATACTGCCACACGCAGGTACCACAGCACCACCCGGCCAGATAGAGGAGGTGGCTGGTATCTTTCTAGACTGAACAGGAAATTGACACAGGCATGTAGGGGATTTCAGCTCGCCATGAGAGGTCCCACTCTGCTAAACACCAGAATGTCCAATGTGCTTTTTAATTGCCTTGCTAATAAGTGCTTTTCAGAAAGCCAAGGAAGAAAAGAGGGGAACTTTTTTTTCAAAACAACAGTTTGAGAACAATTGCAAATTTCACAATAGGCCAGAAAAAAAAAGGTTTGGCCTAGGCACAGGCCTTGGCTTTAGGAAAGCGTATTTTTTAAAGAGTACTGAAAATGTCAGAAATGATCTATGGTCATAGACTGTAAAAGAAAGACATCATCCTATGAATGAAAGTGAGGGGGTGTGTTCAAAACTGAAAATCTGGGGCCAGCCCAGACAGCCTAGTGGTTAAAGTTTGACTCATTCTGCTTTGGCAACCTGGGTTCAGGTCGCTGGCACAGAACCATACCACTCATCTGTTATTGGCCATGCTGTGGCAGCAGCTCACGTTTAAAAAAAAAAAAAAGAGAAAGATTGGCAACAGATGCTAGCTTAGTACAAATCTTCCTCAGCAAAAAAAAAAAAAAAAAAAAACCTGAAAATCTGACCATATAATAAAATATGATAATACAGTAAAAAACAAGAGCGTGACTGCAAATGGAAACCAGCAATGAGTTCTACAAAACAACAACCAAAACAAGAAATAGGTCCTCCATACGCAACACTATAAAAACAGCCTGAACATGGAAAAATAGCGTCAGGAAGATCAGAGCCCAGAATATGCTGACGTTTATGAAACACACTATTTCAAGGGATTTTGGGGGGGTGGCGGGAGGGGGTATGGTCCCTGAAAGAAAAGGAACAAGAAAGAGTTAGGCTATGCTTGGAGTTGGTGATGGATGTTAAGAAAATGACAGAAAGCTGAACAACTCAAATACCCTTTTGCTTCCATATTCCCTATCAAGGAGACTCCCTCTTCAACCTGGAAAGGATAGAACAAACGTATTTGAGAGGGAAACGAAGCCGAAGATAAGTGAAAAGATAGAAAAAGAAAACCTGGGTTTGAAATGAGTTCACAATTCTAGACTCTAGATATAATTCTAGAATTCCATCCCAAGAGACTTAACAATAAGAGAAACTGCAGATGTAATCACAAAACCGTGTCACATAGTCCTGGAGATGAGTAAGTGTCCCGATTTTCAAAAGGGGCAACAGGTCTACTGTTACTTCAGACCAATGCCATTGAAGTTAATTTTACAAAAGATCCTAGAACAGATTATTACATAGATAGTTGGGGAGCAAGAAGTCCTCATTTTTTAGTTCTAAGTAATAATAATGTAGATAGTGATATGGCAAAGTACTTAAGACTATGCACATAGGAAAAGAGCTCAGTATTGGAATTAAATGAAATTTATAATGAAGTTAATCTGACATATTTAATGTTATACATAATTTTTATCGTACTGCATGGTAATCAAGCATAAATGGAGCCCTTCATGCAAATGAAAACAATTATTATTCTTTTAAAGCAGCGATTCTAAAGTCAGAGAACGGGAACGGGAGACAGAAGCCACCAGCGGCTGCTCCACTCCACCCAGACAGACCTCCGGGAAGGGGGTTCCTCTCACTTAAACCAAGCCAGTCCCAGACTCCAACCAACACCGTTCCCAGAATCCAGCAGCTGGAGCTGGGTCACCTCATCTACTGGGATTCTCCATGAAAGGAGCCCAAAAGAATCGAGTCGTAAAGAGGTGGGGTGTATCTTCTGATGAAACAAACAAACAGCGTGTGTTTGCAGGAGCAAGAAGGAGTGGGTAGGGGAGGCGGGGTACAGATGAAACAAGATTGGCTGTATGACCATAATTGTTGAAGAGGAGTGATGCTAGGGGTTCACCATACTATTTTCTCTACTGTTATACGTTTCCCTTTTTTTTTTTTTTGAAGCTACCAAAGGTTTCCCATTTGACTCAGAGTTTAAAACAAACCCCAAATCCTTGTGACGGCCTATACAATCTATCCCCTCCTCTCCAGTTACTTCTCTAACCCCCTTAGCCCTGCCCTCTCCGTCACTCTCTGCTGTGCCTTGAGTTCACCAGGCACACTCCTCCCACCTCAGGGCTTTGCATGGGCTGGTCTCTCTGCTGAGCTGTCTGCACCCAGATGGCCACGTGGCTCACGCACCTGCTCCAGGAGGTGCGCTCTGACCGCCCTCTTCAGAACGGCAGTTTGCTCCACTTTCCCTTATCCTGGAACTCCAGGGGAGTTCAGTTATCACCCTACATTTATTTTTTCCATAGCACTTCAAGTCTGCAAACATACTAATTTACTTACTTTATGTTTATTATCTGTCTTTGTCATCAGAATTTAAATCTTGAGAAGGACAGGGGACTTTTGTTTTAGGGGAGTTTTTTTCAGCGACTAGAGCAATGCCTGGCACCCTATAAATGTAAGTGGAATGAATGTAGGAAGGTTTCAGAACTACTTTAAAAGGCTGAGACAAGGGAGGGAGTAGGTGTCTCTGGCCTTGGTTCTCGTGTCTTCTTCAATAGCTGGAGCAGTTAAGACCCATCTACTCCCACCCCGCTCTCTTGACTGCACAAGAAATCTGGGGCACCTGACTTCTGAGGAGGAGTGAAGACTTATACATAGCTCATCAGAATTATCGCCCTCCTCCCCGACTCTCAGCAGAGATTTCATAACTTGGGTTTGAGACATCTAAGGCTATCTCCAGTCATGTCATGTGACATCACATAGTTCTTACCCAGACTCCTCATGACAAAGTGAGGAATTTCTGTCTAAACCATACGATAATTGAAATGCTTCCCAAAATTGGGGCTTTATAACTTTTGGGAAATTTTAGGCTCTAGCGAAATGTGTATTTTTAGGAGGGAGGAAGTTATTATCGTAAAACAAATGTTCAAAGTCAGTTCTGTGATTAGGAAGAATGTGGGCATCAAAACCCAATTTAAAAGGACCACTTTGTGCCTAGACTGTGTGAGGCAGCTTCCAATCGCCTCAGCCCTTCCTGCCTTTGCAGTGCCCCCGCTCTACTAAGAAGGTCCTCCCGGATACCTTCAGCTGGCCACGGCACAAACCAGCCGTGGGGCTTGGACAAACTACTCCTTTGGGCCAGCTTTCTTATCACAAAAAGACCCTAGGGTGTGCGTGTGCATGAGTCTGTGTGTGTGTGTGTATCTATGTATACCACTCAGAACTTTCAGAAGATAGACAAAATGTTGGGAAATCAGATAAACAAGAGAATGAAACCCCACAAAAGGCTGGGAATCATTGCCTTAAGTGATAGTATGTACTTGCAAGCATAGGAAGGAAATTTCCCACATCTCCTTTAACAGTGTTATTAATAGAAGGAAATACGGTCTGATCTATCTACAAGTGATAGTTGGGCGACATGTTGCAGCTTATACTATAGATGCTGTTCAGCGTCCGGATAACCTTCCTGGGCTGACAAGGGCCAGAATATAAGCCCAGGGTAAAATGGACAGGCTCCCTGGCTTTCATTTCCACAGACCAGGCCTAGATGCCTTGTGACGCTCCCAGGCCTGAGGAAAGAGTGCCATCTGGAGGATCTCCATTTTAGAGAGAAATCCTCACGCAAAACTGACCATGGAATGTGTCACCACAACGCAGGATCCACACAGTAACAGGAGCCACTATCAAGCCACTCTATGGATTTAAGTTGTTTGAAGTCTTGGCTTTTAACAAAAACTTTCCTTTTTACTAAAATCTTGGGGAACCTTTCTTGAATTTCATTTCTCGAAGTCATTTGTGTAGTTCTGGGTGTTAATTGGGAAGACGTGTCTTCTAGTAGGCGCACGGATCCACTAAATGAGTCAAGCCTCTTAAAGTTCCCTTCCTCCCATAATCTACACACTCTTTCTAAAGGAAACAGGTCCTACTCCCATTCCAACTCAGGTTCCCAATCAAAATAGGTGCCCTCGGGCTGGCCCAGCGGCATAGTGGTTAAGTTCGCACACTCTGCTTCAGCAGCCTAGGCTTTGCAGGTTCACATCCCAGACAGAGACCTACACACCACTCATCAAGTCATGCTGTGGTGCCATCACACATGCAAAATAGAGGTAAGCTGGCACAAATGTTAGATCAGGGACAATCTTCCTCAAGCAAATAGAGGAGGACTAGCAACAGATGTTGGCTCAGGACCAATCTTCCTCACCAAAAAAAAAAAAAAAAGGTACCCTCAAGGTCCCTATAAGAGCTGCCAGACCCAACTCCCACATGCTCAATCAGATGGCTCATCCCTACCAGAGTGAACACCCACTTGATCATTAGCCATCAATTGCCTTGGCTAGGGAAGAGGATGGAGTCTGCCTGCTGTGTGTACCATGGTATTCAAACTATTCATTAGGGGAAATAGTCCCAAGGAATGGAGTCTACACAGCCTCAGAAAAACTGTACTGCAGTTTTCTGTGCTTCTGAAGGGAGGGAAGAAGTGAGGAGCATGCTTTTCAGTCACAAGAGATCCCACCCCCAAATTGCTGTACCTGTCAAGCAACAGGAATAGCTTCCATGAACAAAAGATCTGATGCTCTGTGTAATACTCCTGTGGTGCCCTTATTTCAGTTCTGTCCTTAGTTCTCCATTCTCTCAACTGCGGAGAAAAGAATGCTACCCGAAATTGTGTGAATTTTCAAAAACAGGTATCTTCTTCACCTGTGAATGCCTCCTTCCTCTTCTCTCAAGAAAGACAGCTCCTTTGTTCCTAAAAAACTAGTTGGTTCAGGCAATTATTTTTTCTGTGAGTTCTCATAGGAAGACATGCTGAGTACAGACAAACAGCTTGTCATGAACCACAGCTGAGCTTTAAAGAAAACCAATCTTCTTCTTTCTTATTTATTCTTCTATGACCCCTAAACAGGTAAAAGAAAAATTAAGCATCTGGATGACGAGGGGCTGAGCCAGAACTAAGAGTGAGGCGGTGAAGGCGGAACACTTGAAGGCAGAAGGAAAAACACTTTGTTCTGTGTGTGCCAGGGATGGAGCGGCCGAGGCCGAAGGAAGCGTGCCCTCTGTCCTGAAAACGGCCCCCAGACAGCACCTGGCTCAAAGCACATGACGAGCACACCCTTTACCCCCTTTTCATAAGAAACCATACGTCAGTATGAAGAAACACAAGCCCGAGTCCTACCGAGGTCCAGGATAACCTTAACATAATATCTACCTCCAGTAGCTGCAAAGAGTTAAAACACAAAAAGTTGAGCTGAAGGATTACCTGTGTCCACCAAATAAAGGATGAGGCTACAGAGCCCACAGTTAGCATCTCATGGCACAACATTCGCCCAAAAAACAGTGGCAATTTAAACCTTTGTTATTTGATAGGCTCAGAAGCAGTGGAGCTTGAGAAGGCAAAAAAAAAAACCTCCGACCAAGAAAACAGAATTTAGTTGAAATGGCAAAAAGCGCTAAAAATTTATACTGAAAGTCCTAGGAATTCTGGGAAATTGTCAGTGTTATGAAGAAAGAAGAGGACAAGTCAGCGAGTCCTCTGTGAGGATCATAAATGTCAATAAAAAGAATGGCACAGAAGGTATGAAAACTTGGTCTCTTTCGTCAAAGTTCCTGTGTTATTAAAGACACTCACCCTTAAACTCTGAAAAGCATTATTTATTGGAAAGAAATATTAAAGGAAGTCTCCTTAATTCCCGGAAAGCTAGATATGATTGCCCTATTTTGGGGAATATATCTCCCATTTGCTCACAAATTCTTCACTGTCTCTTAGAATCTCCTGGATTCCTCGATCCAAGGCTACGGCCTACACTCACAATGAATACAGTTCCCAGAAGGCCCTGGACACAACAGGAAATAACGCTGCCCTATAGTTTCTTATCAAGGGAGAGTGGCTAGAAAGTTAACAAATTGAGGTGCTTCTCTTGACATCTTATCTTATCATCCAGTTCTTCAACAAAGCCTCACATAGGCCAGGAGGGAAGGCATTCTTAGGTGAAATCAAACTTCTGTGATATATTGGTTCATCAAAACCAACGGGTGATTCCAAAGTCTTTAAAGGAGTAATTATGCCAAGAGAGGAATCCACATAGTCAAGACAGCTTTCTTAGGAAGACAGAGCTATTTAATCTTAGCAAGGGCAGCTGCTCTTCTTTCTGTGTTCTGGAACAAGGCACGAATTAAAGCTTTTACTTCACTGGAAGAGAATGCAGCTGCCAAGGGCCCTTTTCCATCTGCCCACCTGCAAAATAAAAGATAAAATTCTATTTCCTATTACATCACTGCAGCATAATCAAGATTTTAAAATTGCTTATTTGATCCCAAATGCTTATTTATGTTAAATGAAAATAAAACAAACGTTGGCATCCTTCC
Organism: Equus quagga; assembly: GCF_021613505.1. Lineage (NCBI taxonomy): Eukaryota > Metazoa > Chordata > Mammalia > Perissodactyla > Equidae > Equus > Equus quagga. The sequence goes on from NC_060280.1 coordinate 62,080,509, forward strand.
CCTTCTTTACTACCACTCAATCTCTTTGACCTCTTCTGCTCTCTGGCTGCATTTTGGTATTAGTACAGACAAATGAGGAGACCAAGTTAGGAAGATAAGACAGTTCTCCATTATGCTATATTCACTAAGCCCTGTTCAAAGTTAACAATTATAACATTCTCATATAGTCATATAGAGCCTTGGGATCTGAAACTACTTTAAAAAGTGAACCACAGGCAACAAATATTAACTGACAAAGAATTGGTATAAAAAATACACAGAGGAGGGGCCAGCCCGGTGGTGCAGTGATTAAGTGTTCAGGTTCCGCTCCAGCGGCCCAGGGTTCACCTATTGGATCTCGCGTGCAGACATGGCACCGCTTGGCACGCCATACTGTGGTAGGCGTCCTACATAGAAAGTAGAGGAAGATGGGCACAGATGTTACCTCAGGGCCAGTCTTCCTCAGAAAAAAGAGGAGGATTGGTAGCAGTTGGCTCAGGGCTAATCTTCCTCAAAAAAAAAAAAAAAAATCACAAACATAGAGGAGCCGCCCAGTGGCACAGCGGTTAAGTTCACACACTCCACTTCAGCAGCCCAGGGTTCTTGGGTTCGGATCCCAGGTGCAGACCTATACATCACTCATCAAGCCATGCTGTGGCAGATGTCCCACATACAAAATAGAGGGAGATTTGACACAGATATTAGTTCAGGGACAATCTCCCTCAAGCAAAAAAAGGAAGGCTGGCAACAGATGTTAGCTCAGGGCCAATCTTCCTCGCATACACACAAAAAGTACACAGAGAATTCCCATGAATCAATAATGAAATCATAAATAACAGTAAAATAAAGGGCAAAAAATATGAACAGGCATTTTACAATAAAAGAAAAATGGATGATTAATAAAAAGATGCTCAACATCATTAGAATTTAGGGAAATGCAAATTTCACACCAACTGGGTTATCAAAAATTTTTAAATCTGATAATACAAAATACTGGTAAAAGTGTGAAACAACAAGATAAACTCTAAGTATTTGTATGATGGAATACAGCAGTGAGAATGAACTGCAGAAGCACACACCACCACGAATGAATTTCAAAATCATAATATCGAATAAAAGAAGCAAGCGAGAAGATGCTACCGACAGAAAGTTCAAAAACAGGCAAGTCTAGACTTTACATTGTTTAGGGATATGTGGTAAAACTAAAGAAAGGCAAGGAAGTAAGTAACGCAATATTCAAGATAGCGGTTACCTGTGTGGGGAGCATTTGGAGAGGGTCACACAGGCTTCTTTAAAGGTACTGGTAATATTTTTCTTAAGTTGGGTAATAGGTACAGGAACACTGATTTTATTCTTTTTCTTTAAACTGTGAATAAATGTTATATATACTGTGCTCCTTCATATATATATTTTATAATTTTAAAATGTTTAAACTACACGATTGGAGATAGTTTCCTTTGGTAAAAAAAAATTTTCTCAATTAGTTATTATATTTATTGAAATCTCTGGGGGAAAAAACCTTCCTATGAAGAAAAAGGAAGCAAAGAAATACAAGTATTGTAATTTTTCTCATAATAGAAAATTAATGATCATTCTTAGGCTGCAAGAGGGCCCTTTTAACAGTAGAAAGAAAAATTCTTAGCTGCTGCCCTCTGGAGTCTTACCTAAAGATATCTTATTACTCACTAAGGACTTGTAAATAAATAAATAAATAAAATTTTGCACTAATGTAGTTAGAGGTATTTTGATGTGAATTTTTTTTCAAGTAGACATCGTATTTACATCATTTTAGAATGGACAATATTTGCTGAGAAACTCAGACACATCTAGGATGGCTGGAGATGGACCTTAAGGCCTATTCAGGGAGTTCCCAATGCAAAGTGTGCAAACTTGTTAATCTACCACGACAATAATAAAAGCATCCAGAGATATATAACCAACCCACATCCATTCTGTTTGGGGCAGCATCAATGACCTCTGCACACTCAGTATAATGTGATACAGCATACAATTACTAGGCACAGCAGTGTTAACCGATGGTGCTGAGAGACATCATCATCCACTACACTTAAGAAAAGATGAATCCTTTCTGTGTATATTGTGCTTAACCCCTAAAACTACTGTGCTCCCTGTAGAAAAACTGCTGGTTGATCAAACAATGGTTTGATGCTGAATATTCCATACAGATAAAAGTCACTTCTCTGTTAACATATCAAAACCAATCTTCAAATGCATCCACTGTTGGTTAAAATGAGCAACAATTTCCGTCCAGGTGTCACAAGGTTGCAAGATCATTTGTACAGCATCCCAGAACAATATGTTTAAGACCAAAATAATATGAAACAAGGAAGCTTTATGTTATCAAATATGAGAAAGTGGTAATGAGATCCACACAATGACAGACCACACATAGGTCCCAACTAGTACTTCTGAATATGAAACTCTCTCCTGAGTCACATTAAGAAACAGAAAAAAGGGGCCGGCCCCATCACATTAAGAAACAGAAAAAAGGGGCTGGCCCCGTGGCCGAGTGATTAAGTTCACACGCTCCACTTCGGCGGCCAGGTGTTGTCGGTTCAGATCCTGGGCGAAGACATGGCACCACTCATCAGGCAATGCTGAGGTGGCGTCCCACAAGCCATAACTAGAAGGACCCACAACTAAAAAATATACAACTATGTACTGGGGGGATTTGGGGGAGAAAAAGCAGGAAAAAAAAGATTGGCAACAGTTGTTAGCTCAGATGCCACTCTTAAAAAAAAAAAAGAAAGAAAGAAACAGAAAAAAGCACTGCTATCAATGACACTAATACTCTTTGTAGCTATGGAGAGATATATGCCTCTATAGAAGGTTATACCCACCGATCTCCAATTTCTTGCAGGCTGGCTTGTAACATCATCATCAATTCTTTGAATGACATCCATTTTGGCACATAGACTGGAACCTCTTCTTGATATTTCTTGTTCTTGCTTTCTTCAGATAGAGGTGCAAATACCTGGGGTCCTTCATCCATCACTGTTTTGCATAAGGAATACAATCTATCACCATCTTCAGTAGAGATGTCCTGATTTTGCAAAGGGAACACAACAGAATGGAATTGGGCCAGCTTAGTAGTAAGGAAAGGCAGATCTTTGGTGCATGCTGTCCAGGGGCTCAGCTACAGCAAGATGTTTTCCAACCAATTTAGCATACCTTACTAGACATTAAATTTCATCAGCTCTCTGACAATACCCCTAAAGCTAGGAAGACACAAAATATGTTTCAACAGATTGTCAGTAATTTAGTTTGCCTGCATGAAAGAGCCCATTTCTCCAGTAGAATGTGGCACAGCTTGCTGCAAAGCAGGGGATGTTATTACAAATAAGAGTTCAGCCAATCTATGCTTTAGAGGCATCAGCAGGCAGAGTCTAGGCAACTCTCTTGTAGGATGACACACATAATCCCAACTGCAATAGTGTGTTGGAAAAGTAGTACTTGCACAAGGCTGCATTTCACTTTACTATATTAAATTATTTAGTTCACTTGCAAATTAAATACATATATGACTTCATACTTTATAATACATCTTGGGACTATTCAGTTTACAACCTCCTCAATCATAATTTGTACAGATGCTAGACGGAGAAGCAATATAATCCTACTTTCTTATACAAGTATAAAAGATACAGAGATTAGCAAGTCTCCAGCAAAACATAATTAAGACAAAACTGAATGACAGTATAATGAGTTAGACATAAAACAAGAGCAATTTCTTATACCATCTGTGTTGACTGAAAATGAGACTCCAACATCATTTTCTTAGTAAAGTGAGAATCTGGGACAAGAACTGCACCTCAAGTCTGGTGAGGCACGTAACGGCCCTTACCTCCAGGGTGGTGATTCTGCCAATGATCTCAGAAATTGCAGTACTGAGTAAAGTCCCCATAGCCTTGCAATATATATTCACTGGCAGGACATCCTGCCACACAATTCCAAGTCTCTTTAGTTGGTGCAGTACCTGTCAGGAGAACACAGCTATTTACATGCAAGAGAGATTGTTGCAACTCCTATTTTCCACATTTACATTTATTACTTGTGTGCATATGCAAGAAGAGGCGTTATGTAAAGGTGAGGTGAAGTAATCGAGAGTATGTGCTTCTTGAATATTTAACCTTAGTGCTATCCCTGCTAGATGAAAAGCAGACTTGTCCTGAGGATGGGAAAACTGCTGTAAAAAGATAAAGCACATAGGAGACAGGGGCATTAAGATGAAAGCTACTATTTCCAATTTCCCAAAACCAAGTTCACGGGTCAAATACTTGCTACCACAGACTTATTAGATAACTAATCACACTGTGGGGCTGATGGAAAGATAACTTCCTGCTGGCTTGGTGGGGCAGGGGAAGGGAAAGTTCATAAACATGAATGTACAAGGTATCCAGATTTTCCAATGGCGGGGTGGGGAATCAACTGAGCTACCTATTACAGATTCTTCACTGCTTAAAAAACAAGAAGGGAGCCAGCCCTGATGGCCCAGCAGTTAAAGTCTGGCACACTCCACTCTGGCAGCCTGGGTTCAGTTCCCGGGCATGGTCACTTGTCTATCAGTAGCCATGCTGTGGCGGCAGCTCACATAGAAGAACCAGAAGAACTTACAACTATACGCAACTATGTACTGGGGCTTTGGGCGGAGGGAAAGGAGGAAGATTGGCAATAGATGTAGGCTTAGGGCAAATCTTCCCCTATAAAAAATTTTAAAAAGAAGGGGGCATTATGTAAAGATCAAGTACAAATTCCAGAGCTAACAACAGCTTCCCACCTGTCGGATTGCTTTACTTGCTGCAGAATAATTCTCTTCATCATCCATGTTTGAAAAGTTCCTAGCACTTGATAATCGTTCCAGAAGTTCTCCTTTCTGTGCACGCATTTGGGCCAAAAAGCACTCTGTCCCTATGATGGTAAAATAGAATAAAGAATTCTAAAAGTTGTTCAGTTACATACTGCACAACCAGAGTGAAAGAGGAGAGACAAGCAGGAATGACGGATCTGTCCTGCCTATTTGAAAACAACTGCTTGCTAGATGACGTCATAAAGCTGCGCTAAGCTTACTAGAAACAATCACCTCTAATACATTAGCCAGTCCCTCCAAACCCATCCTCAGGATAAGTCTTTCCCAGTAGTTTGTCCAGAGTCAGATAAGAAAAGCTACTTGTATAGAAGAAACAGCCACTTCTTTTTCTGATATATCTACACCACCTAAGGGAAAAGTTAGGAATTGAAAAGCAGGTGAATCATAAAGATTCTCTGATTTTCTTCGGCTATCATTACAGTAAACATATTGATTTGCCCCACATTTCATTTTTTTTTATTTTAATAATCCCAAATAAAGCTAAAGAAGGGAGAAGATGGGGGAGGTTTTGCAAAAGAACAAGCACTGACATTAGTGAAGTCTTACCAACACTGCTAACAGAATTGTCACAATACAAATCTTATTATGTGTCATTCTACTAACATAACTCTGATTTGGTGAATTCACTGCACACCAGCAATGCAGCTGGGAACTCTTACGTTATCATGAAATCATATCATGAAAAAGTAATGCTTCTACAAAGACTGCATTCACTTTATAAAATTACCTGGATCACTTGCAAATTAAATGCCCTCCCACTTTCCAATATAGCTCAGGACCAACACCTAATTTCTAACTGCCTCATTCATAAATTACAAAGATATAGGCTCAGAAACTACACAATCAATATGCTTTCCAAAACTGAAGCTATCAGTTACCAAGTCTCCTGAAGCCAGGCACAAGGTCCACAAAAGTAGTAGTGCCATCACAGAGAATGGGGGTGAGACGCAATCCGAACTGGTGCCCGAGGGTCAGCAAGTGGTGAGCAATGTACATACAGTTGTTGTGGTGAATGGCAGCCAACTGGGGCAGTTTTTGAAGGTTCTCCCTAGGCCAGCAGGAGGAGGGGTAGAAAAAGAAATAAATCACCTGTTACTGAAGTCGGGGCTGAGGAAAAGTTACTACTCTTTCAACGTACTTCTAGGCTGTAATCACTGTCTACTGTACAAATGCCATGCATAACAAGATGTGATCTCACCACTCCCACTCCCACTCAATCAGAGGGAGGCTGTTTTGCCTGAAGGTGACCGCATCCTAGAAACGCATCCCAGTGATTAACAAAAAAGAAAGAATAAAGGAATCAAGATATTTACCTGTGTCAGCTCTTTGTACCGGAAACCTAGCATAGCTATACATAATAATGCCCTTGAAATTTAACACTGATAAGTCTGTAGAAATACAGATTTACTTCTCCTTTCTCCAAATTCCTATTTCATTGATATAATGAAGCACTTAACTATTATCTAATTCACAAGTTTCCAAAGGGGGCTACAGATTAGAGTCACTTGGGAAATTTAAAATATATAGACGTTTAGACGTCACCGCAAACAGATTAAATCACAGCCTCTGAGGGAAGCCAGCGCATTTGTTTCAAATCATCCCAGGTGATTTTAATTTTCATACAAGTGCGAAAATCACTGCTCTAATTCTTTCACACACATTAGTCTACCTACCCAGACTGAGAAGAGATCTTGTCTTATACTTCTGCTACATACCCACTAGCAGCCATTCAATTAATACTTCCTAGTTTGCTGATTCAAGGTCAGGCTAGAATATACAAAGTCAGAAACTAAAAATCTAAGACAGCTGTCTTCATTTGGGGCTACACATCAGAATCACTTGTAGGGCTTTGAAAAAACACAGATACATGGGTCTTACATCAGACCTATAAATCAAATCTCTAGGAGTAAGGCCTAGGTAAATATACACATTCTCTAAGCTCCATAAGAGATTCTAAAATACAGCCAAAGCTGAGAACTCTAACCTAGGACAGTGGATCTCAAAGTGTGGTCCCTGACAAGTAATATCAGCATTACCTGGAAATTTGTTAAAAATCCCAGGTTTTACCCTAGTCCTTCTGAATTAGAAACCTTGGGCACAGGATCCAGAAATCTGCATTTTAACAAGGCTTCCTGGTGATTCTGATATACACTGACTTTGTGAACCCTTGGTCCAGCACAAAGTTCCAAGATCATACAAAGGGGGAAGAGAGGCAAACCTCACTCCACACCAGTGTGAAAATATTTCTCTAAGCACAGAAACTCCTAAGTCAACCGTCCCTGACTCTCCAAGGACATGGCTATTAGCTGACCCAAAGATGCTTTTTCTTGTCCTTTACTTGACTAAGGAGAAAGCAAAACAAAAATTTTAAACCACAGCAAAGAGAACACAAATAAAACTAATAAGGTTCAGAATAAATAAGCTCTCTTGCATAACAAAAACAATAGGTGGACCTACTTAAAAACATCTCAATTGTTCAAAAATCCGAAATAAAAAATGCTACAAATAACAAACTGATTTTTTTCTTTGAAGCCAGAGTTCTTGACTAAGGAAAAGCTTTGTCGATACATTATTTAAAGCATTTATAAAAGTCATCCAAAACACTTAATTTGGATGAGACAGAACTCCTAGAGGCTCAAAGTTATGACTAAATTTTAGATTAATATTACAGGAAACTTTTACAATCCAAGATGTTAGGTAAATAGCTAGGAAGAATGGCTGATCATACTCAACAGTTAAACAGCAATCTTTTGTGCTATTAAGTCCACAAAGCTGTGAATGCCAAGGGAGAATGTGGTATGTTTACTGGATAGCAATTTGGAGTGATGGCCTTTTTGTTTTGTAACCAAGTACAGTGTGGCAGTTCTAAAAATATCTATTATCAAAAACAGGGAAAAGTTCTTGTGAGTGCTTAAATTTGCATCATCCACTATATTGCAAGATTATAGTACCCTTATTAACTTATTAATAAATGACCAATGTCCTTTAAATATGTATTTTAAATGGTTTCCTGCACTTTATTACGAATTTTAGTAACCAAAATATCTTCGGTGGGAATATAAAATTACTGGTTTTAACCTGACATTATAAACATTTTACACATACAAGATTATACAGAAATCAGATACAGTGGCACTTACTTGTGATATGTTGGTACAACATCATGGAACAAATGGAAGATATTCCTCACTGAGTAGAAAAGTTGAACAGCACTAAGAGGAAAACACAGTTTCAACAGAAATGCATAAGGATATATTGGAAATGAGAAAAAAAATTCAAACTAGGTGCACCTTAAGTGAGAATCATCAGCTACAACTACAGTTGGAGAGAATACGTGACTTGGTGACCGCTGGAAACAACGATTAATCCAGATGGACATACATTTTCAACCAGTATTTACTAATTAGACTGCACCTCTAAAAACCTGGACTCATTAATAATTTTAAGAATAGCAGCATTCAATCCAAAGCCTCTTTTCCATTTATCAATTTGTGTTCTGCCAGCACCCAGAGTATCCCTTCTGCAAAAAATGGAGCTAAGCCTCAAGCAAATGTCACCCACTCACTGACGCAATCTGCAAAGGGCAAGGTATCAATAAAGGCATTCACTTGGTTCTTTAGAATCAGGCTGACTTTCAGCTTTCACCTTTTCTCCTTCTTACCCCAGTGCAAGGAGATGAATCAACATTTCTAGGATAGAATCTAACCTCAAGGTTTTTTGCCCTTTAAATCTGGCCTTAGAACACCTAAAGATTATTATTAAAATGCATTTAGAAAGAGCAAATGTAAGGTTTGTACAGATTACTTCTACATAAGAATATCTTTAAACTATATACCTTGAATAAGTCATAGGAATTCCACAAATATTTAGAAAAATAATTCCTGGTTACTATACCCCAAATACTGTTACTACTTGATTACTATGATACTTGATTAAATAATTTCATTTTATTTTTGTTGCATACATTGCCTTTTGAGGTTTGATAATAGGGAAGTGGGTTATTGTAAAGAGGAGAGTGTTTTTGTTCGTCTTGTTAAAAACTATTTCTTTCAGTGGAAGGAATGTCCATAGACATTCAGTATATAAAAATATTATTTGATGCTCTGTGTTCTCAAAAGATTTAGGAACTATTGCCTTGCATTCTTAATTTGTGATCTGGTATATTTCAGGAAAATGCCATATGAAAAAACAGTCACACCTATATTTATTTTGCCAAAGAAGTATATACTCCCTTACATGCATTTTTCTTTCTTCTTCTATTTAAAACTGGGTGGACTTGTGAATATAATGATTCATTAAAGTCAAAGAAGTACCTTGGTAAACATGTTCTTCCTAGAGCAGAATAAAATAAAGGGGTTTGTTTACACATGGAGAAAAAAACTGAAACTCGGGAAGCCCATCTGAAGATGCAATTTGATTAAGGCAAGCTCTAACTTAAATTGTTTTCTACTATAAGGATGAGAAGTAAAAAACTGCTACACAGAGATTCAAACTAAAGAGGCTTTTGTAAATCTGTTCTACAATCACTTTGGGCTACAGCCTGCCATTTTCTCCTCAGTTTTGTCTAGGAGTAGGAAAGGAGCTTATTAAAGAAAGAGATTCAGTACAAGATGTGGAATGGAGCTTGAGGTACCCTGAATACAATGTAGATTACAAGAAATCGTCTTGAAAGGGAGAAATCAGATCTTTGGTACATTCCATTCTTTTCCTTCTACCTTTGGCTGCCCAATAAACTATTACTGCTTTAAAAATAAAGATTTAAAATGTAAATTAATTAAAACCTGGATTTCAAAAGGCAAAATGAATGTTAAAGTAAATGGCCAAAGCAGCTGGAGCAGATGGTAAACTATCACTATGACCCCTACCACCAACAACAATAAACATTTGAGTACTAATCTCTTAATCCTTTTCCAGGTAGTATTCTAAGTTCTTTACACATGCTTTCTCATGTAATATGATTCAATTCAAATAAAGAGTAAAGATTAAACAAAAATTAAAGAGGTTTTTCTTAAAAAGTGATTAACAATTTTCAACAGCAAAGAAACCCGTTTGTCCCTCCATACACACGCTTTTATTTCTTATGCTTTGCTGTAAGACGTATATGTTATTGTAAACAAAACTTAATTATCAATGTGTATCTGTGTCCTACGCTGTTTTTCTATGAAAAAAAATTAATGGGATAAGAAAACCCAAAGAATTCTAGCTAATTTTCTCAACAAATGTCCAATTTCGATGTGCATTTAACCACGCTGTTGCCATTTTCAGACGCCTCACAACTCTTACCATTGGTCACTGCTGGTTGTGGCCTCCAGTAAAGTCTGATAGGCAAGTTCCATGAGCTTCTCCACAGACTCACTGATGCGGCATGTGGGCAAAGAAAAGGAATGTTGGTCCAATGTATTTTCAGGCTCTAAATTCACCACTTCGTTGTACTGAGTTGTGGACATTTTCTGTACTTCTAGCTTGTTATCCTCATCAGGACTGGGTAAGTGTGGCACACTTATCTTAGAATCAGGAGTAATCTAAGATTCAAACACAGAAACATAGAATATGCACTGTCCTCTGAATAATTCAAATGCAAGCATACAGTGAGGAATAAGATACTGGCTGCTTCCTTGATAATAAAGCTGTGGCTCTAGCGAGTAACTAAAAGATTGGAGGAAATATGGCAGTATTTTAATGACTGTTCGATCTTGGGTTGAGAGCGTGTCATAAGAAATAGGCAATCCCCTTTACTGTGCAATTCTTCCAATTCTTCTATGCACTCAATCTTGGTGGAAACAGAAAGCTGTGAAACTGGCCCAGGATTTCAGGTAAACAAAAGGACCTTCAAAAATCATCTGTCTCAGACTAGACTATTAGATTTTTGCAGACCAGTATGATTTTGTGTTCTATTGTCATTAAACAAATTATTTCCCACCTGGAACATGTGTTGGCTTAGCCAAAGAAATAACGCATTCAGGATACCATATCTTCCCCTTAAAAAAAATTCCAAACCAGGGGCTGGCCCCGTGGCCGAGTGGTTAAGTTCGCACGCTCCGCTGCAGGCAGCCCAGTGTTTCGTTGGTTCGTATCCTGGGCGCGGACATGGCACTGCTCGTCAAGCCACGCTGAGGTGGCATCCCACATGCCACAACTAGAAGGACCCACAACGAAGAATATACAACTATGTACTGGGGGGCTTTGGGGAGAAAAAGGAAAAAATAAAATCTTTAAAAAAAAAAAAATTCCAAACCAAAACCAAAAAAGCCTCCCTAACATTTATACAGAATGAAAATTCCCAGACATGGTCAAGACTAAAGGAAGAACACTAGGCTGCTAGTCTGGAAACGTCAGTGACATTTTTTACCCTAATCTTTAACAAAGTCATTTAGCCTCTCTGGACCTCAATTTTCTCATTGTAAAATGAAGAAACTGTACTACAATAATGATTCTCAAACCCTGCTTCTCAAAGATTCCTGAAAGGCCAAAAAAAAGGGGATTAAGCAGATAAAAGCAGCAGGTTCCACTGCAAGAAGAGCAGCTCTGTTCTGCACACACTGGACCTCGCCAGAAAATTTCTGATAAAGTTCCAAGTCTAACAAAAAGCTGTCACACTTGCCTTCCTAATCTATAAAATGGTAAAACAATATCTACTTTGTAGGGCTCTTATGAAATTTAAATGAGAATACAAGTGTCAGGGACCTGGCAGTGAAAACTACAGCTACGATTAGAATGCAGAAGGAAAAAATTATAATTACAGAGATGATTAGAAAAATGCTAATGTTTGTCTGAAAAAACAGTGAATCCAGAATACACAACTCAAAAAAGTCACTTCATAAGAACGGTTGAGGGAACCTCAAGATAGAAGAATATAAGATCTAATATGCTATCTGTCAGTTTAAAATGTAAAAACAAAACAACAAAACACAACTTTATATCTTTCGGGAAAATAGTACACATAGGGAACTGTTTCAGAGAGAATTTAGATGAAGTCCACGAAAGGCAATTAAGTTGAAAACGGTTCTCAGAAAAAGAAAGGGGAGCTTTTCAAAGTTGGGCAGTCTAGAAGATCTAATTCCAGGGCTGAAATGCCAAGAAAAAGAACTAGGTTCGAATTCAGAGGAGTGGTTCTCAACTAGGGACAACTGAGCCTTTCAGGGGACACTTAGCAATGTCTGGAGACATTTTTGGTTGTCACAACTGGGAGAGGTGCTATTGGCATCCAGTAGGTAGAGGTTAGGGATGCTGCCAAATCTCCAGCAGGAGAGCCTCCCACAGCAAAGAATAATCTGACCCCAAATGTCAACAGTGCCACTGGTGAGAAACCCTGATCTGGAGGAAGCACATTATTAGGATTTGGGTACTTGGGAAAAACGCGGTTTTATAGAATGTCAGAACTAGCTGTGTAGAGTGCTCAGAGACTACCCAGTTCAATTCTGCCACAAGATTTAGCCCAGAGTCACAAAGTAATCCAGTAACAATCCTATTTACATCAAGGAGTTATGACAGAGCTAAGTGATTAAATAATTTACCAAATATTTACTGAGGACTGAGTACATACTGGTATGTATCAGGTATTTTCTTTGTGCTGGCGATACAACAGTAAATAGTAAAAAAAAAAAAAGAAAAACCCAAACCCTGCCCTTAAGGAGCTTATTTTCTAGAGAGGGAGAAACAATAAATAATTCATACAGAATGTTTGTTGATGTTAAGTGATATGAAGGAAAGAGAAGCAAGGAAAGGGTATATGAAATAGGGGGAGGTCACAGTTTTAAACAGAGTGGTCAGGAAACGGAGAAAGCCATGTAGTATCTGTGGTAAGAATGTTCCCAAAAGTTCTGCCAACAAGTGGGCCTAGCAAATTCAGAGAGTAGCAATGAGTCCAGGTGTCTGGAGCAGAGCACCTAAAGAAGAATGCAAGAGAAAATGGAGTCAGAGAGGAAATGGGGAAACAGAGCATATAAGGCCTTGAAGACCACTGGAAGGCAAGAGACTCTTCTCTAAATGAGAGGGGAAGCCACTGGATTTTGTGTAGAAGAGCGACGTGATCAAGTGGTATTCATGTAAAAACCAAACCACAGCATAGTTCCTGGTACTGAGTGGATTTCCACAACCTTAACAATCCAAAATTACCTCAAAACGTGTTAATATCTGTGCACCTCGAATGGCTAATTAAATATTTTGCTGAAGTGGACACAGTAGCAGGGTACCCCCAAGAGAAATGGAGGATGGCAGAAGAAGGAACAGAGCGAAGAAGAGCCTACTCTCTGCAGCGACAGCAGAAAGATGGCTGATGAATTTTCTGTTAAGGGATTCTCTTATTCTATGTGTTACTTCCATCTAAGGAATACCTGTGCTTACCAAATATTATTTTATATATGTAAGATATGGAAAAAAAACAGAAAAGAAAACACACAGAATTATCTAAGGTCAAAGGAGTAAATTACGCCCAATGTAAATTAATTAGTCTACTGTCTTTGCAGATAATTGTTTAAACCCTACATAGATATCTTTTTATTTGTTTTATTATTTTAATTTCAAAACTAGTGACTCAAAACTATTAGCCTAAGAGATGAAGTCAACATTTTCACAATAGGATATAATCTCTAGACATAATAAAGCCCAGTTACACCGGTCACAAAATTGTGTACTATACTAAAAACTCAAGTAACAAAGCTGAAAAAAATCTATAGGTTGATATACTGCCTAATTTCAACAATAGTAATCCCTTATGTTTACGCAGACTTTTCAATTTATACAATGCTTTCACGTGCATTATCTCATCTGGACCTCACAATACTCTAGGAAAGAAGCAGATATTAGGACCACTTTAAAGGCGGGAAAATTGATGTTTAAGAAGCTTAATAACTTGTCTCAGTGAACTGAGTGGTGGTCATGCTCTCTTCCACTCTACCATATTCATCTCAAAAGTCAGCTGCTTCCTAAATATAACTGAATACACTATAACCCCAATACCTTCACAGTGTTGTGAATTTCAGAGGTCATTAAGTTTCTAGCCGTCACAATCACATCCTGACACTTCTTGTTAGCAAAATGAGAATTGATGTTACGGGCATATTTCAGCAAATCAGTAGCATCCCCTTTTAAAAACTGCATCTCCTTTAAGGCATTTTCAAATTCTTCAGTAGCCTGTATGATCTGAGGAAGAAAAACAAGAAAGAAAAAAGAGAAGAATTATATACATATATTCCATTTCAATATTAAAATTTCAAATCCAACGTACAGAAAAGAACAAAGACCAGCTGGTTACTCAAGTCTTAGAACAGACCATCAATTACTAGGTATAAAAATACTGTATCTTTTCCCAGCCTTAAATTCATTAGGAAGAGAATTTTCAATAAAAATTTCTGACTCTACTTAGTAAAGGTGCAAAGATCTTTCATTTTCAAGGAAACACACTACAAAGAAGCAAAAAAAGTAAAGTGTCACATAGTAGCTGCTATAGCTGATACAAGTATAAAAGAATTGTTTTCAAAAGTATCTTACTAAAGAAAACATGCTTAAGAAGAAAACACACAACCCCAAATAAAAGTTAGGAAGCTTGGAGAGAAATGAAGTGATAGGGAATTTGCTTCCACTCCTTATTAATAATTTTCTTCAAGATGTCACTAAAGAACAAAAGACCTTCAAGGATAAACAAAAGACACCGATAGGAACCTAGTCTCCTAAACCCTTCTGTGCTCTCTCTGCTCTTACCTCTTCATACTGCTGTAACTTGCTGCTGTTTGTTGGAATAGAATAAACCAAACAGTTTTTAATGAGGCATTCAGACAAGTCCTCCCAGATCATGTCACCAAGCATCTCAGCCAATACGATCTTAGATGTTTTCTCATTTTCCAGGTCAGTATCAAGAGGCAAATCTGAATTCAAAAGAAAAAGTTTTAAACGAAAAACCATTCACAGTCCAGATATATTCTCAAGTTCCCTTGTTTTCTAGAATTCTTTCACTTTCAGATGATGGGGAAGAAAACAGCACAGGTAACGCGACAGCTATCTCAACAGACTGCGTGGGACAAAGCATGACACACAAGTATTATTTTATTTTCACTGCTCAAATGAATCGTCTGAACTGTATTACTGCCTGTCCTCTCTAACAATAAGGTATTACGCCATCTACATTGTAATCATCTACTGCTAAACAACTGATCTGATTATATGACAAGCACTCAAAAGTTCTGCATACCAAGTTGAAACTAGTTTAGGATAAAACCCCAATTCTTTAATAATGAATAAACATACTTTTTTCATCTCTGCATAGGATCTGAGTGTTAGGATCTGATCCTAAGTAAAAGATCAATAAACACCTTACATTATAGCATAATATCTAGTTTGCCAAACAGAATACTTCAGTACCTCTTCCATAGTATATCTTATGGTGGGTTTTTTCCAATACATTTTGAGGGACCTATATTTAGAATATACTATTAATTAAAAAATAGTTAAGAATTAGTGACCAATGTAGAGGGAAGAAGAACATAAAAGGGACCACCTATTCTGAAACTAGTTCTGATTCACCAAGGAAGACTTTAGGGGATAAGAATCTTAAAAGAAAGTGACCCTATTATCTCAGATCCTTGAGATAGCTGACAACGTTGAAAGTCGAGGCTTACACTATCCAACATGATAGCCGCCAGCCACATTTTGCTACTTGAAGTATGGCCAGTGTGACTGAAGAACTAATTTCTTTTCTTAAGGTATGCTTCTTCTTGGTGAGGAAGATTGGTCCTGAGCTAACATCTGTTGGCAATCTTCCTCTTTTTTCTCTCCAAAGCCCCAGTACATAGTTGTATAACCTAGTTGTAGGTCATTCTAGTTCTTCTATGTGGGACGCTGCCACAGCATGGCTTGAGGAGCAGTGTGTAGGTCTGCACCCAGAATCCAAACCAGCGAACCCCGGGCTGCCAAAGAAGAGCACACAAACTTAACCACTCGGCCACGGGGACAGCCCTAATTTTTCTTTTAATTAATTTCAACTAAGTTTAAAAATGAAAGCAAGGATGAGTGGTTATAAAGGGGTAGCACAAAGGACCCTTGTGGCAATTGAACAGTTCTGTATCTTGACTGTGTTCATGGTTACATGAAGCTACACGTCATAAAATTGCAGAAAACTAAATACACACAGACAAATGAATGCAGGCAAAACTGGAGAAATTTGAATAAGCTCTGTGAATTGTACTAAAGTCAACTGCCTTGTTTTGCTATTTTACTATACTTACACAAGATGTTAACATTGGGGAAAACTGAGTGAAGGGTACATGAGACCTCTGTACATTTCTTGAATAAAAACTTTAACTAAAAAAAAAAAGGAAGTAGTGTAAAATACGTTTTGGTTAAACACGACTTTGTTGTTTTGATAAGACTACATTTCACTTTAACCACAGCACCACGTAAGCTATTATGCTGTACTGTAGTGCTCATGTCACGCACGTACATCATTTCTAGTATTTCATATTTCACGTAAACACATCACCAATCTAGTCAGCCCAAATGTTGATTCCATTTGAATATTTTTTCTATGCACCAATGTAACACTGTAATGTGTTTACTTGAATGTTTTATGCATAGAGTACTAGTTACAGTGATACCTAGATAAATTGTAGAAGGTAGCTAAATTGAAGTACTTATTTTAATTATGATACAATTATCTTTCTAGTTTAAAAAAATAACTAGGGACAGACCTTTAAATTTAACATCATGATATACTATTGATGCAGAATGAAGTGAAGATGTAGAAGCTGGCAGAACTGTGGAACAGTAAAGGAAAAAAAAGAGAGTGGAAGAAAATATGTCACAAATTTCACAATGAATGGCAGCTGCAATTTGCTAAAACAGAGCAAAACAAAAAGCCTGCTTTCTTGCTGTGCAAAATTTTATTAAAGACAACAAAGTAGACAATATTAAAAGACATTTTCAGCAAATATATTGGCAATTTAAGTTTCTTCTCAAAAAAGAAACAACAAAATTAGTCACCTGAAATCACAATTAAATATCCAATCAAAAAAGTGATTTTGGAGGGACCGGCCCAGTGGCGCAGAGGTTAAGTTCACACGTTCCCCTTTGGTGGCCCAAGGTTCACTGGTTCGGATCCCAGGTGCAGACCTACGCACCATTTGTCACACCATGCTGTGGCAGGCATCCCACATATAAAATAGAGGAAGATGGGCATGGATGTTAGCTCAGGGCCAGTCTTCCTCAGCAAAAAGAGGAGGATTGGCAACAGATGTTAGCTCAGGGCTAATCTTCCTCAAAAAAAAAAGAAGAAGAAGAAAAAAAATGATTTTAGGGCTGGCCCTGTGACCAAGTGGTTAAGTTCACGCACTCCACTTCAGTGGCCAGGCTTTTGTCGGCTTGGATCCTGGGCGTAGACATGGCACTGCTCATCAGGCCATGCTGAAGTGGCACCCTGCACAGCACAACCAGAAGGACCCACAACTGGAGTATACGGCTGTGTACTGGGGGGCTTTGGGGAGAAGAAAAAGAAAAAAAGAGAGAGAAAGAAGATTGGCAACAGATTGGGACTCAGGTGCCAAAAAAAATTTTAAAAAGTGATTTTAATAGGATCTGAGCTTGTAACTTTGACCAACTATAAAATGACTTGGATTCTTACCTACACACTCAAAACATTTTTAAATAGATGGTAAAAGAAATTATTTCACTTATGGAAACTGCTGAAAAATTATGAGAAAAAAACCTTTTTTAAAATGTGAAAGATCTTCAGTTAAGCCACTAATCTACAATATATGGCTCATATTATCCACAGAATATTAGATCTTTCTAACAATATCAAAGATCAATTGATTTAACTGCTGAAAAATTGCGAACACTTTTCTTTAGCTTTAGATGACACTTTGGGTACACTGTCTTAAAGGACTTCCAAATTTACAAAGAAATATTCTCAATTCGGTCTAAACATCAAACTTGCAGCGTAATATTTTTTCATCTTTTAAAAGTTATATGATTATATGACAGAGATGAATTTCAGCTGGGTAAAGAAAATCCATTTCTATCACAACAGACAATGTTCCAATGTTATGTTAGGTAAAAAACATGCAGACTTATTGGAATTTTAAAACAAGAGACTGATGATTCCCTATTGATTCACTCCACTTCATGATATATATATATGTTTAGTTTTTTCCTGAAGTAGACTCTAGGAAAAGTGTCACGAATACAGTTGTTAAAATCATTCATATACATGCAAAGTAGTTTTTTTGCCAATATGCTCATTAGTTGAGTCTGGAAGAGCTTTACAAAGATTTACTAAACTGTTATCTTCAAATCAAGGCTTTCTTGAAACAATAGTAATGCTTACCAAATAGTCAATAATCAGAGATAAAAAATGGCAATGTACTTTGTTTTCTTACTGACGTCACACTGCATATGAACAAGCTAACTGTGAAGCTCCAAGGAAAGGAAAAGCTTATTTGTGACCTAGCTAGACAGATGCAAGAATTTATATTGAAATTAGACCTCCTCATAATACAAATTACTAACTTCACCATTTTTCTAATAAAACTCAGTTTGAAGATTTCAAATGTAATCAGCAATGTAAACTGGCTGCCAAAAATACCAAAAGAATCTGAAGAATGCTGTGTTGATTCAAGAGTTTTTTTTAATTCATGCAATACCACTTCGAATTCCATGTTAATAACATTAAGTTGATACATGAGTTAATGAATTTACTTAAACTTAGTCATAGTTTTGAAACTGATATGCTTTTCTTTCAAAGTCAAATTAATTCTTTTAAAAGGGATGAACCACATTTGTTGATGCAGATGAGACTATTAAAGGGAAATGATTTCTTGGTACTCAATACAGTTACTGGAAAACTTTTCAGTATGTTTGGAACAACTTGGGTCTGGAGCCTACTTTTTCAGCTGTAAATTTTGACATCTAAATACAGATCAAGCATTTCTAGGGAAAATTTGCATCCAAACTGAGATGTGCTATAAGTGTAAAATACCAAATTGAAAGAGTTTGTATGAAAAAAGAATGTAAAATATCTCATTAATAATTTTTATACTGATTATATATTGAAATAATATTTTGAATATATTGGGTTAAATAAAATATGTTATTAAATATACGTTCACATTTCATTTGACTTTTTTTTATTGTAGCTACAAAACCTTAAATTACACTATGTGACTCAAATTTTATTTCTATTAGACAGCGCTGATCTAGACCATAGCATCTAATTACAGGTACCATCTTAGTCAAGTGGTATAAGCATCTGGTACGGTGCTTTGCTCTATAAGATTTATTGAAAAGATATATGCATACATCCCAAAAAAGGAAAAGTCAGGTGTGATACATAGGTGTGACCACATTGTATAAACTATTTTGTACCCTTTTTTCACTTAAAATCCCATCATCAACATTTCACTATACTATTAAAAATTACTCTATTCCTATTTTACCTAATCTTTTATTAGGAAAGGGTACTGAATTTTGTCACAATATTTTCCATACCTAATGATATAACTCCTTTTAGTATGCTGACATCATAAACTGGTTGACAGCTTCCTTATGTTGAACCATCTTTACAGTCCCAGAATAAAACCTTGGTCACAACGTGATCTTTATAAAGGTACTATTAGATTTAATTTACTTCTTTTTTTGTTTGCAATTACAAGCCAAAGGTAAAACCATTCTATGTGTTTCTCTGTGTGTATGCCATCACTATTACGTTCGGTATTAAGTTTACTCTGGTTTTTAAACAATTAATTGGGGCACTTTTCACCTTTCCCATTGACCAAAAGAGCTTTATTAACAAAGGGACTATCTGCAATTTGAAGAATTCATAGCCATAAACCTTCTGTGCCTGATGGTGGCTTTTTTCGTGGCAAGTCCTTAACAACCTTTCAAATTTCAAATTTCTACAGTTATCTGTATGTTCAGAGTTTCTGCTTTTTGGTAAATTTTGGTAATTAATACTTTCCAGAAAACCATTCATGGCAAAAGCAAAATGTGCCTGTTGTGACAAGCCCAACAACACTAAAGTTTATAAAGAAAAAGCCAAATTTTCCCTCTCCCCATCCACAAGCTTCTCTCCCTCTCCTTGCCCAAGTGACCAATGTTAAGAGTTTGGCTTATATTTTTCCTCCCTTATACTCATTCAAAAAATATATATGCATTTTCCAAACACACACACACACTTGATATGGACTGAATGGTATCCCTCCACTAATTCACATGTTGAAGCCCTAATGTGACTGCATTTAGAGCCAGAGCCTGGCCTTGAAAGACGTAATTAAGGTTAAATGAGATTATAAGGGTGGGGCCCTAATCCAATATGACTAGTGTCCTTCTAAGAGAAGAGACAACAGGGATGTGCATGCAGAAAGCAACGGCCATGTGAGGACACAGTGAGAAGGCTGTCTGCAAGGCAGGAGGAACCAAAGCTGCCAACACCTTGGTCTTAGACTTCCAGCCTCCAGAACTGCGAGACAATAAATTTCCGCTGTTTAAGCCACCCAGCCTGTGGTATTTGTTATGGCGGCCCTAGTAAACTAATATGATACTCATATAAGGGGCTGCTTTCTTTTTTATAAAAATGGCTTCATAACACAGGATTTACACTTAACCTTTTTATCATTTAAAAATAGATCATGGCCCTCTTCTAGGTCAACATATCTAGCTCTACTTCATTTCTTTCTTAATAGCTACATAATATCCCATAGTATGGCTCAACCATAAGTTATACAAGCATTTCTCAAATGATGTACATTTGGGTGTGCAAGTATATACTCACACATACAAACATATATAGTGTTGATATCACTTCTATAAGGAATTAAAAAGTGGGATACCTGGGTCAAAGGGGTGTATATTTTAGATTTTACTATATAGCTTTAGATTACTTTCTAAAAAGCATTCACAAAAAGCAATGAAAGAGACTACCTTTCCATTTCCTTACCAGAAGTGTCTTACACAGATCTTTTTTTTTGTTTTTTGAGGAAGATTAGCCCTGAGCTAATATCCACTGCCAATCCTCTTTTGCTGAGGAAGACTGGCCCTGAGCTAACATCTGTGCCCATCTCCTCTATTTCATAGGTGGGCACCAGCCACAGCATGGCTTGATTAAGTGGTGCATTGGTCCGCACCTGGGATCTGAACTGGCGAACTCCAGGCCACCAAAGCAGAGCGTACAAACTTAATCCCTAGGCCGCCAAGCCAGCCCCTACATAGATCTTTTAATTTTGTCAACCTTAAGCATGGAAAGTGCTACCTTGATGGTGTGACTTCCATTCTCCAACTATAGAGGTTAAGCAACACATCTTTTTACGTTTATTAACAAATTACAACTTTTCTTCCATAAATTGTCTACTCATATTTTTTGCCCATTTTTCAATTATTGTTGTCTTTTTCTTTGAAAAAAATCCTTATGTTAACTCCTT
Source organism: Equus quagga (assembly GCF_021613505.1). Taxonomy (NCBI): domain Eukaryota; kingdom Metazoa; phylum Chordata; class Mammalia; order Perissodactyla; family Equidae; genus Equus; species Equus quagga. The sequence goes on from NC_060280.1 coordinate 62,101,779, forward strand.
GTCTGCCAAATGCATTGCGAATATTGTCTCCCAGTACAACTATTATCTTTGGACTTTATGGTATCGTTTACCACACAGAATTTACCATTAACACATAGTCAAATTTGTCAATCCTTTCCTTTATGTCTTCTGAGCTTCCTGAGACTATTCAAGTCTTCTCCTAAATTTTCTTCTGGCATTTTTATTGTTTTAGTTTTTGCATAAAGGGCTTTAATTCATCTGAAATTCATTTCTGTATGAAGTATGAAGCAAGAATCTAATTTTGTTTTTTTCCATATATATAGTCTATTTTGGAAGCACCATTATTAAGTAAACTATCTATCGCACTAAATGAAATGTGACTTTCATCAAACAGTAAGTTCTTGTTTATTGTTTGCTCTACTTCTAGACTCTTTTTCATTCCACAGATCTTCTTGTACCAAGAACATAGCTGTAATTATAAAATTCTTCCACTAGTGTGTTTCAAATCTTTATTAGCAATTCTCAAAAAAATATATACATTTTTTTTTTGAGGGGGAGATTAGCCCTGAGCTAACATCTACCACCAATCCTCCACTTTTTGCAGAGGAAGATTGGCCCTGAGCTAACATCTGTGCCCATCTTCCTCTATTTTATATGTAGGACGCCTGCCACAGTGTGGCTTGATAAGTCGCGCATAGGTCCACACCTGGGATCTGAAAAGGCAAACCCCAGGCCACCCAAGCTGAGCACCTGAATTTAACGACTGTGCCACCAGGCTGGCCCTAACAAATATATTTTTGATGTAAGCTTTAGAGTAAGTTGCACAGTTTGAAAAATATATAATGGGAATCTGATTGGAAATGTATTAAATTTATACAGTGTTTTGGAATAAACTGACAATTTTATGAGATTGTCCTCTAATCCAAGATAGCCTCCCTTTTATTCAGGTCTTACTTTATGTCCTCAATAAATTTTATGGTTTTCTTCACATATGTCCTCTCTTTTCTTATTAAATTTATCTTTAAGAATTTTATAGATTTTATTGCCATTATAAATAAAATATCTTGGGCTGGCCCCATGGTCGAGTGGTTAAAGTTCTGCACACTCTGCTTCAGCGGCCCAGGTTCATGGCTTTGGATCCCAGGCACAGACCTACTCCACTGCATGCTGTGGAGGCGTCTCAAGTACAAAGTGGAGGAGGATCAGCACAGGTGTCAGCTCAGGGCTAATCTTCCTCAAGCCCAAAAAAAAAAAAGAGGAAGACTGGCACCAGATGTTAGCTCAGGGTCAATCTTCCCCACCAAAAAATAAATAAATATCTTTATATTTTAATTTATAACTGATTACTACTAGCTTAGAGAGAAGTTATCAATTTTCATATATTTATATTGTATCTAGACATTAAATATGTATTATTATTAATTTTAAGAGTTTTAGTAGAGTCTTGGTTTTCTAGGTTCACAATCATATCATTTACAAGTAAAGATAATTTCTTCTCTTTAATATTCATACTTATTTTCTCTTCTTTGCATCAGCCATAAGTCCTAAAATAACGTCAAGGTTATTAACGACATTGTGCATTCCTGACTTACAACTGCTTTTAATGGAAATAAAGTTTTTAATCCTTTAATATAATGCCTTTTGCTGGCTTTTTAGAAGCATTTAGTTTTAAAATCCTTAAAAAATTCAATAAAGTATAACATAATTATGCAAAGTAGTTCATTACACAGCTACATAACTTCATCGTTTCCCTATTGTTCAAGATTTCATTTCTTTCCAGTATTTCAGTATTATAAGTAACATAATGAACATCTGAATACATAAATGGTTTTATAGATTTAAGATTATTTCTTTACCGCAGACTCCTAGAAGTTGAAATCCTGGTTTAAAGGATATAAACATTTTAAGGCTTTCTATACATTTTGCCAAATTCTTTCCAAAAGGTTTTTTTTCTCCTCTTTTAAAAGTTCCTTTGTTGGTGGTATAATGATGCTTAATAATAAAGAAAACTTGGGAGCAAAAAATACATATTTAAAAGGTGAAAAGAACATATAACCAAAGATAAACCTAAGAGGAAGAAGGGCAAAAGCCTTTATGAAGTTTCAGAATAATTAAAATCCAAAGAAAGTAGAGGATTCTGAAAAGAACTAAGGACTCAAAATATGATTTTCAGGTTATATTCACACCAAGATGATGAAGGCGGCAATGTTGACTGATGAATATCAAAGAGAACGCAGAATTCCTGAAGTCCTGTTTTGTCATCCTCTTCTTGGCCAAAGACAGATCTTTGAACCAAAAGGGGAAAAATAAATGGTAAAAGAGAAACTGAAACCTAAAATGCATAAAGAGATTGGAAGAGCACGTAACAACATCAAATGAGTTGTCTTCTGCTCTGAATATCCTAGGTACGAGAAAACTTACAAATAAAACAACAGGTTTTGTGCTGATTAATTTAACGAACTAACGTAAAATTGGAAAGAGGTTTCTACTGGAATTCCCAGAGCACTCTCTGACGCTGGCCCTATCCCAGGCAACAGCATCATCACTGACTTAAACTATGAGAAAACATGGTTATCAATTATGCAAGTGACATGAAGTAGAAAGGATTGTAAACACACTGCAAAACTTTATCAAGTAATGTTTAACAAAGACTAATGTTAATTCCAAAAAATCAAGTACAAATACAAAATGGGAGAGCAGCAATTTGCACTGAGTATGACATAGGATTTTCATCTACAGTAAGCTCAATGAGATATCTGTGTAATAAAAGCCTTTGGCTATACTAACAGAAGCATGGAACTGAGAATGAGGACATACATGTTCCCATATTATTCTAAATTGGTTCAGACTATACCTAGAATACTTTATTCTGTTTTGAACACCATACTTTAATAAGAGGACTACAGAAGAAATGAAACACACAGTCATGTGTCACTAAATGTTCTGAGAAACGTGTTGTTTGCGATTCTGTCCTTGTGTGAACATCACAGAGTGTACCTACACAAACCTAGATGGTATAGTCTACTGTACACTTAGGCTATATGGTATCAATCTTATGGGACCACCATGATATACAGGGTCCGTTGTGACCAAAACGTCATTATGCAGCGCATAGCTGTATTCACAGAACAGCAATGAAGATAAGGAGAACCTAAAACTATGTCATTCAAAAAAACCTAAGGATGTTTATATTGGTGATTAAGTTTTAGGGGAAATAATAACAGCTACTGTAAAGAATCTGAAATTCCACCATATGTAATAGTAATTAGACTTGTTCTATACCACTCCACACAGCAGAAATAGCATCAATAAAATAAACATTACAGGGCAAGATATTTTGAACAAAATTTTTAAACAACTACCCTAAAGATTTAATTTGCAAAATGGGCAGCCGGTAATAGTATTTAATATAGTTAGGAGATATGATTTCTAAAAAACAAACAAACAAACAAATCTTCACAGTACTCAGAGTGGCCCAGAGGTAGAACAGAATGCCTCAAGAGGAAGTGAGTTCCTCTCACAAAAGGTGCTCAGGTTGGCTATGTAACGATTGATGGGAAAGTTATAGAGGAAATTCCAGCATCAGAGATATTTAGATTGAATCACCTCTCTCGTTCCTTCCAATCTTTGGATACTTTGATTATATCTAACAAAAATAAAAGTGTATTATTTCTCTAAGTGAAGGAACAAGAAAACTACCTTGGATTTCTGCAGTTTATGCAAGTCTTGAGATTTTCTCTTCTCTGCTACTGTCAAAACTAGAAAGAACTCCTTACTTCACATCTAAATTATTTTACATAACTAAACTATACGACTGCCAGGAAGGCATATAAACAAGAACAGCATTTCTGTTTTATTTTCTCCACTCAAGAATGCTTGATTTGACTATTCAATAAGGTGACTGGGAAAAGCAAAAAGAAGGTTAAGTCAAATAAACTAAAAAACAATAGTATTAAAATAAAATACCAGAAGAAACTTATTTTTAATAGTATGACAACCAAAAGAAAATGATTCAAGTAATATAGAAACTAGCTATTTCAATTGTTAAACCTAGTTTGTTTACATCAAGTAGTGGGGATTTCCCACTGAAAAAATGTAAAATAGCACTTGGTTCATTTCTGCTTCTCCTATAATTAAAGCCTGAGTCCCAAAATGGGATTGTTACCGAAACGAGGGGGAGGGGCTACTTGCTTTAATTAGTATCAGTTCGTTGTCTGTCGGTAAAAGCAGTTAGATAATCCATTACTAAAGCCCGCCCTACATGGGGCCGGCCTGGTGGTGAAGTGGTTAAGTAAGCACTCTGCTTCAGTGGCCTGGGGTTCACCAGTTCAGATCCCAGGCAAGGACCTACACACCACTTATCAAGCCACACTGTGGTAGGCGTCCCACATATAAAATAGAGGAAGATGGGCATGGATGTTAGCTCAGCAACAACCTTCCTCAGCAAAAAGAGGAGGATTGGCAGCAGATGTTAACTCAGGGCTAATCTTCCTCAAAAAAAAAAAAGCCTGCCCTATAGTCTATAGTTAATGTCTCTGACGCTTGGGTCACCATAGTAATGGGAGCTTAAGTTTTTCAGGAACTGAAAGTCAACTCCTTGTCCAGTTCAGGCTGGTTAAGACCATCGACTCATTAACTGGGCCTGTGCAGACCAAGGATAGGTGACTCCTTGACGTCAGGGGGCCAAAAACTCCACCCTCAGATCATTTTAATGACACCATTTTGTGACCATGTGTCCTATGAAGAGCTATGAAGCTTGACTATGCATGCGCAGATCATCAATTACCTCACCCCTCCTTAGCTCCAATCATCTTTTCCCACATTTCAGACCACTCTGTCCCTTTATCCCGTAAATATCCCTAATCCCCATTTTAGGGGAGGCAGATTTAGGATTTGTTCTCCTGTCTCTTTGCTTGGCTGCCTTGTGAATAAAAGCCGTTTTCTGCTGCAGACTCATCATCTCAGTGATTGGCATTTCACGCAACAGACAAAACAAACTTGGTTCAGTAACATTACCAGAAGTCTAGTGAGAGAAATGCGTTCTAGAATTCAACTAAATGTTACAAATACAGAATCTGGGGCAGCACTGATGACCCTACCTGTCAAAACAGAGCAGAGAAGGCATGTAAAATAGAGCAACAAATAAGAAGGTAATGACTATGCTCCCATGGCATAATTTACTCACCTCTGATCCTCCATTCATTCATACTGTCGGTATTTTTATCTACTTTAAAATAATATTTACTTTTAAAAACAATATTGACTTTGCCAAAATACAAAAGCACTACCTTGGGGATACATACCTAGAAGTTGTTTCTGGAGCACTTCCAGTACCAGTCTGATCTTTACAAAAACTTCAGATGGTGAGGGATGTTCCAAGTCAGTCATCACAGATTCAAAACGAATGATAATGATGTTAGGCTGGCTTTCTATCACAGCATGAAGGGATGGGCAAGATGCCAGAGGCCTAAGGATGTACTTTAGCAGCATCTGACCTGAAAAATTATGTGAACACTCAACAGAAATCACTAGAAGAAACTTTTAAAAAGTGAGCATGTCAAAAAAAAATAAAGATCTTTGAACCTAACAACAAAAATACATTTACCATGACATTACACACCACTCATTATGCACTGCAGGTTTTCCCACTGAAGTTTCCCAAACTGTCTACAGATTTTTATTTAAATTATTCAAAAAAATCAAGTAAAATAAATAGTAGCTAGTTTAAAAAGGGAAAAAAGAAAGAGGTCAGCAACATGGCAGAGTGAGCAGTTTTCTTTGACTCTCCATCTTCGAAGTACAACTAATTGGACATTCATTGGTCAACAAAGGATATCCACACAGCACCTCAGGATGCCTGAGAGACCCATGCTGCTATACATCGGGAGGTGGACAGCCATCTCCCCTGGAGGAGATGGAGATAGGTGAAAACTCTCCAACCCCGAGACAGCCTAGTACCTGCAAGCAACTTTCTACCGGCTGACATGCTCATAGCATCGCCACGGCACCAAGGGCGGGCATGCACATGCATCAGCAGCACAACTGTGGAAACAGGTGACTACAGCCCTAAATCCCCCGTGATTGCTCCTTAGCCCAGTGGGAAAATCCAGAGTCCCACAGCAGCCACAGGGAAAGCCTCTACTCGGCCTTAGCAGAGAGGCCCCGCCCAGCAATCAGACCACTGGGAAGCCCTGGGGCAAAAGGGGTTCCGCCAGCTAAGCAACCCACCCAGCCGCACTTAACACACAAAGCCCTGCTGCGGCCCCAAGGGGACAAGGGAGACCCAGTGGGATGGCGCAAGTGGGCAGTGACAAGTTGGAGCCCCAGTGAGACTTCTCCTCGGTCCAGCGGCAAAATCCACAGTCCCACAGCAGCTGCAAGGAAAGCCTCTACTTGCCTTGGTGGAGAGGCCCCGCCCAGCAACCAGAAGGCTGGGAGACCCTGGGGCAAAAGGGGCTTGGCTGGTTGAGCAACCCGGCCATCCCCATCTAACACACAAAGCCCTGTTGCAGCTGCAAGGAGGCAAGGGAGACCCAGTGGAACTGTGTGAGGGAGCAGTGACAATTTGGAGCCCCAACGTGACAGCTCCCTGGTCCAGGGGGAAATCCACAGGCCCACAGCAGCCACAGGGAAAGCTTCTGCTCAGTATTAGTGAAGAGCTCCTGCCTGGCACTCACAAGGCTGGAAGGCCCTGGGGCAGAAGTGGCACAGCTGGGTAAGCTAACCACAGACTGCAGTAGATACCCATAGCTCTGCTGCAGCCCATAGTGGACAAGTGAGATCTTGTGGGACCTGATGGTGGCAGAGCTGCAAGTCTAGGTGAATCTGCTCCCTGGAGCTGTGAAAGCCCATAACACCACTACAGACCCTAAGGAGGGAGTGTGTCTAGGTGGTCTGTGAGAGCAGACACCAGCAACTTGAGGCCCCCTTGCAATTGTCCCCACAGCTGACGAGAGACCCCACAGGGCCACTGCGATCAAGAGGAGGGGTCCAGGCTCAGTCAGGAACAGCTGACAGGTATCCTGGTCAGTGCAGATTACACAGCTACTGCCCCCGCCACCAGCAGAAGCAAGTGGAAGCAGTAACAAAACTCTATCTCTATGTGGAGGCACAAATCCACGCCACCAAGCAGTATGAAAAAATATATTAAATCTCCAGAACAGAAGGAAAATGACAAGTACCCAGAAAACAATCCCAAAGACACTGAAATCTATAACCTGAATGACAATGAATTCAAAATTGCCATCATTAAAAAATTTAATGAGTTAAAAGAGAATACAGACAGACAACTCAATGAATTCAGGAGCTACGTCACAAAAGAGCTTGATACTATAAAGAAGAACCAATCAGAAATGTTGGAGATGAAGAACACAATGGAGGAGATTAAGAAAACTCTGGACTCTCTGAAAAGTGGGGTCAATAATATAGAAGACAGAATTAGAAATTTGGAGGATAGGAATATAGAAATGCTGCAGATAGAGGAAGAGAGAGAACTAAGACTAAAAAGAAATAAAGAAACTCTCCGAGAAATATCCGACTCAATTAGGAAATGCAACATAAGGATTATAGGTATCCCAGAGGGAGATGGGGAGAAGGAGGCAGAGAGAAGGGGGCAGAAAGCTTGTTCAAAGAAATAATGGCTGAGAACTTCCCAAATCTGGGGAGAGAGATGGAAATCCATGTGACAGAAGCTAATAGATCTCCAAAATTTATCAATGTAAAAAGACCAACCCCAAGGCATATAGTAGTGAAGCCTGCAAAAGTCAACAACAAAGAGAAGATACTAGGGGCAGCAAGGCAGAAGAAAATAACCTATAAAGGAACCCCCATAAGGCTGTCAGCAGATTTCTCAGCAGATACCTTACAGGCTAGAAGAGAGTGGAATGGCATATTCAAAACTCTGAAGGACAAAAACTTACAGCCAAGAATACTCTATCCAGCAAAAATATCCTTCAAATATGATGGAGAAATAGAAACTTTCCCAGATAAACAAAAGTTAAGGGAGTTCATCGCCACAAGACCCCCCCCGCCAAGAAATGTTCAGGAAGACCCTCATACTAGAAAAAACAAAAAAAGGAAAGGGGTTACAAAACCCAGAGCAAAGGAGATAAGTAGAAAGACAAAATTAGAAAGGTGCAGCTCTCCATCAGAACAGATTAGCAAAGGATAAGTATAACATTAACGATAAAAGGAAGGGAAACACCGAGAATAAATATAATCTTGTCATTTTAACCACAAACTCACAACGCAAGAAGGAAGAAAAAAACCATCTAACAATAACAACCTAGAAGGAGAAGAGGTAAGGGATGGAATGGCTTAATCTAAGGAAATAAGAGGCTATCAGAAAATGGACTATCTCATCTATGAGATGTTTTATACAAACCACATGGTAACCACTAAACAAGTAACGAGAATAAAGACACAAATTACAAATAAGAAGAAAGCCATACAGAAAACTATCTACCTGAATTGGTAGTCCAAAAATCACAGGACGAGAAACAAAGGAAATGCAAGAGAACTGGAAAACAAGCGATAAAATGGCAGCATTAGGCCCCCACATTTCAATAATCACTCTAAACGTAAATGGATTGAACTCTCCAATCAAAAGACACAGAGTGGTAGGATGGATTAAAGAACAAGACCCAACAATATGCTGACTCCAGGAAACACACCTCAGCCCCAAAGACAAACACAGACTCAGAGTGAAGTGATGGAAGATGATACTCCATGCTAATAATGAACATAAGAAACCAGGTGTTGACATACTTATATCAAAGTAGACTTCAAAGCAAAACAGATAAAGAGAGACAAAGAGGGCAGTTTATAATGATAAAAGGGACACTCCACCAAGAAGACATAACACTTATAAATATATATGCACCCAACACAGGAGCATCAAAGTATCTAAAGCAACTATTAACAAAACTAAAAGGAGAGATCAACAACAATACAATAATAGTAGGGGACCTCAACACCCCACTAACACCAATGGATAAATCATCCAGACAGAAAGTCAACAAGGAAACTGTAGAATTAAACTAGACCAGATGGACTAAATAGACATATATATATAGAATACTTCATCCAAAAACAGCAGGTTACACATTCTTCTCAAGTGTGCATGGAACATTCTGAAGGACAGAACATATCTTGGGGAACAAAGCAAGCCTCAACAAATTCAAGAGGGTTGAAATAATATCAAGCATCTTTTCCAACCAGAATGCTATGAAACTAGAAATCAACTACAAGAATAAAGCTGGGAAAGGGGCAAAAATGTGGAGATTAAACAACAGCTACTGAAAAACCAATGGATCATTGAAGAAATTAAAGAAGAAATCAAATATTATCTGGAGACAAATGAAAATGAAAACACGCCATGCCAATTCATTTGGGATGCAGCAAAAGCGGTCCTAAGAGGGAAATTCATTGCAATACAGGCTCACCTCAATAAACAAGAAAAATCTCAGATGAGCAATCTCAAACCACACCTAACAAATTAGAAAAAGAACAAGAAACAAAGCACAAAGTCAGTAAAAGGAGGGAAATAATAAAAATTAGAGCAGAAATAAATGAAGTTGAAACAAGAAAGACAGTAGAAAGGATCAATGAAACAAAGACTTGATTCTTTGAGAAAATAAACAAAATTGACAAACCCTTAGCCAGGCTCACTAAGAAAAAAAGAGAGAAGACTCAAATGAAAAAAATTAGAAATGAAAGAAGAGAAATCACAATGGATACCACAGAAATACAAAAGATTATAAGAGAATACTATGAAAAACTATATGCCAACAAATTGGACAACTTAGAAGAAATGGATAAATTCTTAGACTCTTACAATCTCCCAAAACTGAAGCGGGAAGAAATAGAGAATCTGAATAGACCAATCACAAGTAAAGAAATTGAAACAGTAATCAAAAACCTCCCACAAAATAAAAGTCCAGGACCAGACTCCCTCTATGAAGAATTCTATCAAACATTCAAAGAAGATTTAATACCTATCCTTCTCAAACTATTCCAGAAAATTGAGGAAGATGGAGCACTTCCTAACACATTCTATGAAGCCAACATCACCTTGATCCCAAAACCAGGCAAGGACAACACAAAGAAGGAAAACCACAGGGCAATATCACTGATGAACACAGATGCAAAAATCCTCAATAAAATTCTGGCAAACTGAATATAGTAATACATTAAAAAGATCATACACCATGATCAAGTGGGATTTATACTAGGGTCACAGGGATGGTTCAACATCCACAAGTCAATCAGCATGACACACTACATTAACAAAATGAGAAACAAAAACCACATGAGCATCCCAATAGATGCAGAGAAAGCTTTTGACAAGATCCAACATCCATTTATGATAAAAAACTCTCAATAAAATGGGTATAGAAGGAAAGTACCTCAACATAATAAAGGCTATATATGACCAACCCACAGCCAACATCATACTCAATGGGCAAAAACTGAAAGCCATCCCTCTGAGAACAGGAACAAGACAAGGGTGTCTACTCTCACCACTCTTATTCAACATAGTACTGGAGGTTTTGGACAGAGCAGTTAGGCAGGAAAAAGAAATAAAATGAACCCAAATAGGCAATGAAGTGAAACTCTTGCTGTTTGCAGACAACGTGATCTTATATAGAGAAAACTCCAAAGAATCCATTGGAAAACTATTAGAAATAATCAACAGCTACAGCAAAGTTGAGGGTATAAAATCAACATAATTAGTAGCATTTCTATACTCTAACAACAAACTAACAGAAAAAGAACATAATCCGATTCACAATCGCAACAAAAAGAATAAAATACCTTGGGGTAAATTTAACCAAGGAAGTGAAAGACCTATACAATGAAAACTGCAAGACTTTCCTGAAAGAAATTGATGACGAGATAAAGAGATGGAAAGACATTCCATGCACATGGATTGGAAAAATAAACATAGTTAAAATGTCCAGACTACCTAAAGCAATCTACAGATTCAACGCTATCCCAATCAGAATCCCAATAACATTATTTACAGAAATAGAACAAAGAATCCTAAAACTCATATGGGGCAACAAAAGACCCCAAATTGCTAAAGCAATCCCGAGAAAAAAGAACAAAGCTGGAGGCATCACAATCCCTGACTTCAAAACATACTACAAAGCTATAGTAATCAAAACAGCATGGTACTGGTACAAAAACAGCTGCACAGATCAATGGAACAGAATTGAAAGCCCAGAAATAAAACCACACATCTATGGACAGTTAATCTTCGACAAAGGAGCTGAGGGCATACAATGGAGAAAAGAAAGTCTTTTCAACAAATGGTTCTGGGAAAACTGGAAAGCCACATGTAAAAGAATGAAAATTGACCATTCTTTTTCACCACTCACAAAAATAAACTCAAAATGGATCAAAGACCTAAAGATAAGACCTGAAACCGTAAGGTTGCTAGAAGAAAATATAGGCAGTACACTCTTTGACATCAGTCTTAAAAAGATCTTTTCAGATATCAGGTCGTCTCAGACAAGGGAAACAATAGAAAGAATAAACAAATGGGACTTCATCAGACTAAAGAGCTTCTTCAAGGCAAGGGAAAACAGGATTGAAACAAAAAAACAAACCACCAATTGGGAAAACATATTTGCAAGTCATATATCCAACACACGGTTAATTTCTATACTATATAAAGAACTCACACAACTCAACAACAACAAATCAAACAACCCAATCAAAAAATCAGCAGGGGACATGAACAGACATTTCTCCAAAGAAGATATACGGATGGCCAATAGACACATGAAAAGATGTTCATCATCACTGATCATCAGGGAAATGCAAATCAAAACTACACTAAGATATCACCTTACCCCTGCTAGAATGGCAAAAATAACCAAAACAAAAAGTCACAAATGTTGGAGAGGTTGTGGAGAAAAAGGAACCCTCATACACTGCTGGTGGGAATGCAAACTGGTGCAGCCACTATGGAAAACATAGCCACCATGGAAAACCGTATGGAGATTTATCAAAAAATTAAAAATAGAAATACCATATGACCCAGCCACCCCACTACTGGGTATCTATCCAAAGAACTTGAAATCAGCAATTCCAAAAGTCCCATGCAGCCCTATGTTCATTGCAGCATTATTTACAATAGCCAAGACATGGAAGCAACCTACGTGCCCATCAACAGATGACTGGATAAAGAAGATATGGTATATATATACAATGGAATACTACTCAGTCATAAAAAAGGATAAAATCATCCCATTCACAACAACATGGATGGACCTTGAGGGTATTACATTAAGTGAAATAAGCCAGATAGAGAAAGACAATCTCTATATGATTCTACTCATATGTGGAAGTTAGACATGTAGACAAAGAGAACAGATTAGTGGTCACCAGGGGAAATGGAGGGGTGGGGGATGGGCACAAAAGGTGAAGGGGTGCACCTACAACATGATCGACAAACAATAATGTACAACTGAAATTTCACAAGGTTGTAAACTATCATATCTTAATAAAAAGTAAAAAAAGGAAAGAAAGGATCCAAGACCTTAATAAAAACAGTAATACTTATGACAATTCCATTTGACGAATCATGAGGCCAAACCCTATGATCCAACATCAATATTATCCAGAGAATAGTTTTATAATCTTTTCTATCACTCCTTTAACACTGGACCTTCTAAGACTTCATGTAAAGGAAACACAGTAGCATGCCTTACCAAATGATTTAAGCTTGGTATGCAGCTCCCCAAGAATAGAAAATGCCAAGAGGACAGAACTGATTGGTGGCACAGGGGTCTTCTCTTCTTTCTGAGATTGTTCAGTGCATAAACGAAGTTCTGTTTGTAGGTAAGATTCCAAGTTGCTGGTATCTAAGAAAAAGGGAAAAAATATCAGCTGTCTCAGCAATACAAGATGTTTGCAATGCTATTCCTCAGAGCCCATTCTCTACTGAGATTCCTAAATATGTGGTTTTACTATAATACACTTCTAATGCAACCAAATATTACTTATGACATACATGTCCTTGGCATCACTTTAAAATAGGAAATGACTTTTTTTGATATGTTTAAAGAATCAACTAAGTGCAAAAGCAAGGTGATGTGTCTAAAATAAATGCTTATTAAATATGTATTGAATGAATGCAAGAAATGAAAAGCGAGGTTCTAATTTCACTTGAGACCTCCTCTTCTATGTTCTTTCTTATCAAGTAAAGAGGATAGCCTGCCAAATACGTTTAACAGGAAGGGTGTGTTATAACAAATAATTAGAAAACCTATCTTTTCTTAATTTTATAGTCTGCTTAGAAATAGAACCTAAAATTTCTCGATTACTTTCTTCAAAATACCTGAAATACATACACGTGTGCGTGTATCTCTATGTACACACATACATATATAATGTATCTGGAGGCCAAAGTGGATACAGGAAAGGGGGTGGAGGGAGACTGTGAGGTTTCCCCTGAAATAAACTAAATTTCAAGTTTCAATATTGGAAAATACACCAGGTGTAATGGCATGTCCTTTACCTATTCCCTTAGAGGTTTTACTTTGTATTAACAAGATACCAGAGAGGGCTCACACCCAGAGATGGGCAGAGGAGCTGAGAGCCAAGTAGCATAAATCAAAGCCAGGGCCAGAGTTATTCTACTTCTTCATCTTGCTAAGCACCCCCTATCTCATGATTCTGTCACCATTTTTTCCCCAAGGACTGAGAATATTTGAGCCAAACTCTTGTCCCATTGACTTCCTGTCTTCTTTCCTCAGCAAGAGAGAGAATGGTTGAACAGCTTCTTTTAAGATTTCTAGCCAAGATAAATTGTTGGGATTCCAGCTGTCCAGAACGGCTACATCCTACAATGTCGTGGGAACTTTGTATGGTCTTAAATTACTACCACCTCCTCGACTACACCCTCATCATGTGGATCCCAGCCACTCAACCATCTTCCCTCTTCTCTGCTCCTTCCTAGTGAAGGCACAGAAAGAGAGGTAAGAGAAGTAAAGTGAGAACACTTTAGGGACCCAAATGAGTTGATCCTAACAAGCATTTTGCTTAATATGAAAATTCAATGTACACTTGGGAGATTAATAAATGAAACCTTCTCATCTACCAATATAAAATATTTAGAATATATTCAGAGGTCAAACTGGTTCAGGCAGATTAAGCAAAGCAGTCCACCTGAGGTCAGCAGCACCTTTTGATGGTGAGAACTTCCATACAATCAGCTTCTGCCACTCTTCTCCAAGGTGATAAAGTATGTTCTGTTTCTGTATTGTGAACTCCATGCTGAGAGATTTTAACATTTTTAAATCAAAGCATTTTCTGGATTTTAATAATTTCAAGCATTTCTCTGCCTGGTAGTGAAACAGAATCATTGTTAAACATTCCATCTGGATTCAGGGCAAACAGAATATATCTGTATAACGATAAGGAATACATGGAACACAACATTTACTAAAAACAAAAATAGTACTAATTGCTCAGGCTTTGGAGAAAGCGTTTAATACCTCTTCCAGACGCTGAGCAGCAACGACATACTTCTTCTCTGTTAATGCACAATTATATTCTTCAATAGCAGTAGAAAACTAAAAAGATAAGATAGTTATTAGTCATTTTACTTTATATATCTTATTATTTCAAGTCTGTCAGCTTATTCTTTTTTAAAATATGAAAAAATACCATACAGCCCAATACTCAGTTAATAATGAGACCAAGTGAAAAAAAAATAACTTTCTTACCACCAAAACACTGAAGTTTGAGCTGAGTTTACTGACCTCATGCAGCTGTTTAAGCAAACTTAGGACTACTGAATCTCTTTCCAACTGTTGCTTCAAGTCTGTAAATTCAGCAGTTGATACATGAAGATCTCGGCGGACCTAATGCACACATCAAAAACAAGTACTTTCAAGCTACTCTGTACCTAAGAAATAAAACATTTATAGCTAATCATTAAGCTTTATTAGGTGAATATAATTCATGTTGAAATTTAAGTGCTGGTTAAGACTGGAACAAAAATCACAGAATAGCAGGAAGAGATCTTAGGCGGTCCTCTCAGTCCAAACCATGACCCTATGCGGGAATACCCATTCCCATCAACCAAGAATCCTCGCGTCACCACCTATTCTTAGCTTAAGCAGTTGCTATCTTTCATCAGAGAGCTCATCCACCTGGATTACTAGAAGGGTATCCCAACTGCCAAGTGATAACTCACTCTCCATTGGATAGGTCTAACTATTAGAAAGATTTTACATTGAGTCAGAACCCGAACTCTCATTCTGCCCCCCCTTTTCAGGGACGTTGCACTATCAATTATTTCTTCTCTTTCTATATCTTTTACCTCTCCCTAATTCATTCATCATTCATGACATATATATTGATTGAAGACCTACTACAGCATGGCTCTTCTCATCAGATTTAAATATGCTAAAATGTCTCCCAACTTTGAGAAAAAATTTCCTCCTCATCAGCAACGACCTCATTCCTCAGTAGCTACCTTATTTCTCTCCTTCCTCTCACCAACAAGCTTACTGCAAGTGATCCATACTACTGTCTTGACTCTCTCACCTCTCATTCACTCTATAACTCACCATGATCTGGTTTCTACCCCCACCATTCCACCAAAACTATTCCAAAACAGCTGCTGCCCCAAACACCAAACAACTCTTTGTTGCTGCATCCACAGCATATACCATCAGTGTTTAACGATTTATCAGCACACTGTTACTTTCCTTCCCTTAGTTCAATGACAACATTCTCTACTCATTTTCCTGCTAGTTCTCTGGCCATTCCTTTCATTTTTGGGGGGAAGCTTCATTTTGCCTCTGATCACTTCAAATATATTGATATTCCTTTCTCTCTGGCCCTCTTCTTACTCTGAACTGCTGGTTCTCAAAAAATAAACTTCTTTTTGCCCCATTCCCATGCAGGGACATTTGGCAATGTCTGGAGACATTTGGGGTTGTCACAACTGAAGGAGTTCTACTGGCATCTAGTGAGAAGCTAGGGACACTGCTAAACATCCTACAATGTACAGAACAGTCTCCCACAATAAAGAATTATCCAGCCCCAAATATCAGTGCCGAGGTTGAGAAACCTTGCTCTATATACTCTTTCTGGACAATCTCATCCATTCCCATGTCTTCAATTTCCAAGTGCTGCTATCCGAAGTCCACATCATATAGGTCTGCGATGGGGCCTGAGAGCCTCTAGGTCTAACAAGCCACCAGGTGTTGCCAATTCTGCTGCTCTACAGACTGTTGAAACATAATTTTTTAGGGGTCTCTTACATTTCTGCACTGTTTTGCGAGTGAAGTAATGACCATCTTTTGTTCTGGACTATCTTTTCAAGGAAGTCTGTGTAGTAAACAGCTTGGAAAACAGAGATGGTGTTTTCCTCCAAAGCAAAAAGCAAGCATGCTTACTCCCTATTATAAGAGATTCACATTCCCTGAGCTCAGGAGTTCTCTTCTATAATGCACTGCACATTGCCCTGTAGAAACTGGGGCTCAGGGCCCTGTGCAAAAATGCTCAGGCTGGCTACTGCTGTGAGTAATAAACTATTTTTCATCTCTCATCCAAGGAGTCTCATGTCTTCTACCAGCATCCATGAAACTGTGGCAGGCTAACTTGCAAGCAGGTTAAAATCTCAGACCCCCTTCACAGTGCTTGGCAGAGACTATACTAGAGCAGGTAGGCCATAGGTTGTAGAATCAGCATGCTAGCCTGGACTACTACAATTAAAAAATACGTATCTGGGGCTGGCTCTGTGGCCAAGTGGTTAAGTTCGCGTGCTCCGCCGCGGCAGCCCAGGGTTCGGATCCTGGGCGCGGACAAGGCACTGCTCGTCAGGCCACGTTGAGGCGGCGTCCCACATCCCACAACTAGAAGGACATGCAACTAAGATATACAACTGTGTACAGGGGGGGTTTGGGGAGATAAAGCAGAAAGAAAAAAAGATTGGCATCAGTTGTTAGCCCAGGTGCCAATCCTTAAAAAAAAAAAAAAATTGGCAACAGTTGTTAGCCCAGGTGCCAATCTTTAAAAAAAAAATACATATCTTGTTTGAGCCAGTGGATTTCAATGTCTGTCTCTGTCTCCCTTTCTTCCTTTCTTTTGAACATCTAGCCTTCATCTTAATACACTCCAACTATACAACTCTATTTGGAGTTGTATATCACACAGGCACTCCATATTTAAACTAATTTCTCCCACAAAAACCTACCCCTTCTCTAGATTCTCTGTTTCAATGAATGGCACATCAATGACCTGGTTCCCCACTTATCACTGACTTCTCCGTCTTTTACTACCCACATCAACAAGTCCCAAAGATCTTATCCCTTAAATGTCACTAGGATTCATCCACTTTTCTCCATCCTCACTGCCACTGACTTTAGAGCAAGTCGCCACCCGGTCTCGCCTGATTACTTTCACTGCCTCCTAATGCTTTAACTGCCTTCTCATTTCCCAGTCTCTTTTTCCCTCAAGTCCTTTCTTGAAACTTCAACCAGATGGGATTCCTAAAATTCAATTCTGCTGTCACTCCCCTGCTTAAAATCCTCCATGGCTTCCACAGTGCCATCAAGATAATGTCCATACTACTTAACCTGATATACAAGGTCCTTGCTTACCTTTCTGATCTCATCTCATGTCCTTTCCCACCACACTCGCTAAACATGAGTCATATGGAACACTTGCAGCTCTCCAAAAGTGACATCTCTCCATTACATCCTTGCTTCTGCAATGCTGTCCCCTACGTCTACCTAAAACACTCTTCCTTCCTCTCTGCCTAATTACCTGTCACTTCAGGCTTTGGTTTGGACACTATTTCCTGCCAGAAGCCATCCTTAACTACACCTCTTCTCTCTAACTGGATTACTCCTATTTGGTGTGTACCACACTATTTTACTCATCTACATCAGGCATGAGAGTCACATTTTGAAATTAAAAACTGTCTTATTCAGCAACTACCACCGTATCAGGCACTTTGTAGATGCTCAATGAGTATATCAAATGACTGAATAAATTTCTTTATAACATCCACCTATGGATCTAATTCCCCTTCTTTGGCTATAAATTTCAATCTTGATATGATAAGGGCTTAAACCTTTTTTTTTTTGCCCCCCGGTACATAGTTGTATATTTTTAGTTGTGGGTCCTTCTAGTTGTGGCATGTGAGATGCTGCCTCAGCATGGCTTGACGAGAACAGTGCTATGTCCACACCCAGGACTCGAACCAGCGAAATCCTGGGCCGCCGAAGCAGAGTGCACGAACCCAACCACTTGGCCACAGGGCCAGCCCCTAGGGCTTCAAATCTTGAAAGTGTTTCTTACTAAAACTAAGCACCCTGTTTCTTTCATTGTTCTTCAGATGGTTCAGTATTCAGCCCTGGACCCTCTCATTTAGACCAGCCATTTTTCAAAAGACAACAACCAGAATTGAATAAATTTCACCAGCCATAATCTGGCCAGCAAAAGGCACAGAGAACTCATCACTCTCTTGTTCCAGATACTGCATTTCATTTCAATAGTACAGACTAAGATCGCACTATTGACTCATTGATCAAACAATCAACTAACGACAAATACACTTCCAAAATATTACTTGAGCTGTGCTGGAGTTGTAAGTAACGGATTTATTTTTATTAAAACCTCTAATCAGAATGATTGGTGAACTGACTGTTAAATAAATTTTCTAGCTAACTAGTGGTTTCCCTATTTGTCATTCAAATTTTATAGAAAACTTTTGAAAAACACATCTGTTCACTTTCCTTCTCTAGAAACTATCACGTAGAGAAGAGACTTGTTGTCTTTCCTTCAGGACCTTGAGAATACCTCAACATCTTGATTTTTGGATATCAACGAGCCCTGAGCAAAAATTTAGAAATGGATGTTGAAGACACCTAAGATTAGAGTTTGTTTAAATCTCCAGTATCAGTTTGCTTTCTTTCAATTGCCTATTTTTCATAAAAGGAAACTGTAGGGGAAAAATCCTGGGGAGATAATACATGTGGAAAATGTCTTTAATATTATAAAGCTGATATTTTTGTTTCCAGACTGGTTTACTTCTTTTTGTGATGAAAGCACTCCAGAAAACACGATACACATTCTTAAAACCCACCAGACTTTCCACACAAGTATAGAAAGCACTAGCCCCACAAACTGACACAGGACAAGATGGGCAAGGACTCTCTCCAGAGTCTTCTCTGTCCAGTCTTCCTCTGTCCAGAGGAAGTGGCTTGATGACAAGAAGTAGAGTGGTCATGATTGGCACACCAAGCCAATTTTCCAGAAGAAAATTGACAAAAGACAAACCTTGTGCTGAAGCTTGAATGTGTTGAGGCCAGCTATAGACCTGTAAGACAATGCTGGCCATTAATAGATGCAAGTATTTTAACTAGGAAGAGATAAGAGAAGAGGCCAAATGATCCAGTTCTAAGCTTTACCTGTTTTTATTATGAAGATGACAAAATCCTCAGATTTTGCTGTTGTTGTTGTTGAGGAAGATTGGCCCTGAGCTAACATCTGTTGCCAATCTTCCTCTTTGCTTGAGGAAGATTCTCACTGAGCTAACATCTGTGCCAATCTTCCTCTATTCTGTATATAGGATGCTGCCACAGCATGGCTTGATGAGCAGTGTGTAGGTCCATGCCTGGGATCCAAACCCACAAACCCCAGGCCACTGAAGCAGAGCACATGAACTTAACCACTACGCCACCGGGCCAGCTCTCCTCAGATTATTTTTTTTTAATTTATAAAGGGCTATTCAAATGCAAGACATTATTATTATAGCTAAAAAAAATTTTACTATAAAAAAGAAATTATTTAAATTATAATTTTGGAAAATATTTCTATTTTTAAGTTGGAAGTTACCCTAAAATCATCTAATTCAACTTCCATTTACCAATAAGGAAAGTGAAGTCTTGAAAAGTTGTACATAACTGAATTGTCTTAGGAATCAGGAAGCTGAACTACCTCCCTGCAAACGTACCCAATATAACAACCTCTTCTTACCTCACTCTCTATCCTGGACTTCAGCAGGTCAATGTCATCAGATAGCTTATCCACTTGGGAAACCAGGTCTTGTGCACTTTGCATGCTGGGCAGGAATTCACTGTACTTCTTGCTGATCATACTGCATACCTCACCCTATAATATAAAACAGAAGAATTACACTGAGATGAGTAGGTGACTCTGTTAAAAATATATGCTTGTCTTCCATAAGGAATCCTCCATGTTGGAGCCTTCCTGCCAGTTACCCACACCCATTCACTTTCCCTCCAAGCCAACAGATTTCTTTGAAACACATATTTCTCCCACCCTTAATGGTCCTATGACATTATTAGAGTGAAAGAAGACAATGATCACCAAATCCCACTAGTGCCCAAGAGTTTTACAAACACCAGAAAGGAGAAGGTGGAGCCAGAAGTTCTCATATTGAACTGTACCAACTCAGACTACAGCCAATTTTAATTATACATATATCTAATAAAAAAAAAAGCAAATGGATAAGTTAAATCCATAATCTGTATATTTCAATCAATTTACGAATTTCTATCTTCTGGCTTATAAAATTTTAAGGTCTAATCTTAAAACTGTAAATTGATTTACATTTTATTAATAAACAAATTACTGAAGACTTTGCACTGAATTATTCAATGCTTTGGAAGCTACAGGTATAAATTACACCTGCCCACAAATAAATTCCTTTTAGGCAGGAAAACACTACATACACTTGAGTAGCAAGAATGCCGAACACAGAAATGTAACACAACAACAGAGTTAATGTTCTCCAGGAGCACAAAAGAGAAAGAGAACACCTCTGCCTGAGGGAAAATGGGGATATTTTTCATGCAGGAAACTACATTTGAGATGAAACCTGGAAAATGGGTAGAAAGACTACGGGTAAAGATGGAGAAACGGCAACATAAGCAAAATCTGGGAACTAGAAACGATACTGGGCCTTCTTGGAGCATAGGAAGTAATTCTCAATTGGCTGAAGATTCAAGTTGGTAAAGGAAACTAGTGAAAGGAAAGTTAGGTTCAGAACACACAGGAACCCCAAGTGCCATGCTAAGGTAGCTTAATAGTCTGTGTATCATATAAAACGTGGTTTAAAACCCAAAAGCCATGTTAAAGAGATGTCAGTATCGTGAAATATTTACAAACTAGGAAACCATTTTTGTAAAATCAAGAATTGTTAGGAAGAGCTACTTCTTGTGCCTTTATGGTAGGTGCCAAACTCGCTCCCTTAAATCCAGACTTAAGCAGGTGCACATAATTTTAAGTGAACGCAGCAAAGATGCGGGCAAATATTGGCAAGGTGAGGACAGCAGTACACAGGGAACCTGTGTACGGCTCTGTGCTTTTTGGTTCTCTATCAGTCTCAAGACAGCAGGGTCCAGAGAAGTGCCATTCACGTGTTTTACAACACTCAGCACGGCCTCCAGGGCTTAGGGATGGAGAAGAGAGCAAATAAACACACTGCTAGGTTTCAATAACAAAAACTTCAGAGAGGAGGATGGTACAATCTTCCCAAAGCTATCATGTGCATCAACAAATCGGACAAAAAGGAGTGGGTGCAGGAGACAAACACGTCCTGTCCTCATATCCATCCCTCTCCTGTGCTCCCTCTCTGGACACGTGGAGGCTTTCGGTCCCACTCCCCTGCCCTGCTGGTCCCCTCAGTCTCCCTCCGCGTCCCCTGCCCCCGGCCTCCCCAACCTAACCCCACTCCCCAACATTCCCCCAGCCACCGCCTCCTCCTCCGCACAGTCCCAGGCCTCCTCGCCTCCTCCGTCCCCAACTCGGCCGCGCTCCAAGCTTCCTCCTCAATCCACATACTTCCCAGGCCTGCCACTCCTCATTCTTCCCACTCAGGCCCCACACCTGACTCTGCTCCTACCCACTGTGTCCGCCCTCAGCCACTGCTCATCTCTCCTCCAACACCACCCGGCGTCGCTCTCTAATCCGCCGACTGCTGCCGCGCCCTCACCTTGATCTCCTCCACTCTCCGGGTCAGGCGGCTGATCCTGGTGCCCAGATCCTCCTTCTCCAGCCTTCCCGAGTGTGCCAGAACTTCCGTCACGAACGAGGCCATGGCCACGACAGGAACCAACGCTGACAGAGCCACTCTCGTAGTCAGCGCGGCAGCTCCAGTCCCGCCGGCGGCCTTGGCGCGCGGCCTGCTGGGAAACGGAGTCTTGCGGGGCCCAGGCCGCTGCACGGAAGGCGAGGGCCACACTACAACTCCCAGTAGGCATCGCGACTATCCTAGCGTGGAATTTCCGCGGTATCCCGTAGTTGGCAAACTGTGCGGAGAAGCGTTTTCTTCCTAGCTGTTTTCGAATAGCTTGTCTCTTCCCGCCCGTTTTTAAGTAGAAGAAATGAAATGTTTTTATTTAATAATCAGTCCTAACTGAACCCTTCTCAACTTCAAACTTAGCTGTGAAGTTTATCTAGCTGGAAGACCCGACGAACCCATCTTGATTTTTTTTTCGTTAAATATTCGCTCCCATGGGCCGCAGTGGCCATCGGAGCCCATCTGAATGGTGCCCTCTGGAGTTGTGGAACGAAGTGGCATCACCTCAGTATAAATAGAAGTCTGCCTATAATTGCACTCCTTTTGTATTGCATAGTTTACGTTACATCTACGTACATATATTACATATATAAATACTGCATCTATGTACATATAAATATACATATATTACATCTACGTAATACATGACATGTTTACATTATTTATATTACCTAGTCATAAACAACATTAGTACTGTGTGGACTAGAACAAGATACTTAGCACTTTCAGAGATTACAAATCAATTTTATCAAAAGCTTTTAAAAATTGTTTCATTATTTAAATGTTACATACTAAAAGATGTTCACAATATACTATGCACGGTATAATTTCTTTGTTAAAAATATGGAGAGAGAGGTAAAAGATATATACCAAATTATCTCTCTGAGTTGTGGACTTATGGTGTTTATTCTCTTTCCCTATCTATTGTTTTTTCCTGCAATAAACATGTACTGCTTTAATTAAAATATCTTTAATTTTTTGAAAAGATATCTTGTGAGGGTTGACCCCAAGTAGATGCTGACCCTAAGGTCCTTGTCAATTTTAAGTGGCTGTGGGACAATCTGCTTATCCTAGTGAGGCAAGGGCAGCTTCCTGTGACATGAGCAAAGGAAATGAAATTGGGGTTAAGACAGGAAGCACAAAGGACAGCCATAGCATCCTGGGAAGCACCTCTCCCTAGAAAACCAAATCAGTTTCTGTTTAGTAGACCTGTCAGCCTCACTTTGAATTCTAAATGCTACTAATAATAAATGCCCAGTGAGAAAGAAGGACTTGCAGATGAAATTCCTGAAAACTTGTATTACCTATTTATTAACTACTACATGAGAGACAGGATGCCAGGTCTCAGAAGCCAAAATGTGTGAATAAATAATCACAGGAGGATATGATAATTATTTTGGAGGTAGATGAGGGAGCAATCCAGATTTTTGTGGTGCCTAATCTTATACAGTTGTGGGGAAGGAGAGGACTCTTTAAGGAAAAGAATATAAAATACAAAATCAGGTGCAGGCCTGGGAAGGGGCCTGTGCAAGTAACAGGCGTGAAACTTCATCCACCTCTGAGGAAGGTACAAAGAGCAGAGGAAATACTGGAGGAGGAGCACCCAGTCTCTGAGTGAATCAGGGAGGTTTCACAGCAGGGAGGCATCTGGACTGACAATCGAAAGTGGTGCCACTTTGAGGCTGAGGTTCTGGGATCTTCCTCCAGGAAACCAATTCATGCATGCCCATAAACACACCTGCAGAAGCTCCACCTCTCCCTGGGCACAGAAGCCACTGGATAAGCTGAAGATTGTTCCTCAGGGTTCCAGGAAAAGATGGAAGAGCCAGGGTAAGACTGAGGAAGGAGAAGGAAGAGCATAGGGGATGGAGTGCCATTGCTACGCATAGACAGTCAATGCATGCAGGAATTGATGAATACTTGAATTAATAAAAAGAAATTAATAAACAAATGGGTTCCGTTTTCTCTTACTAATATGACTTCCTTCATAATTCTTACTTATGATGGTTTGTATGTCTCCCAATTCACAGATTTTCACGAATCATCAAGAAAGGCCCTGAAGAAAATGCAAGGATAAAGGAGCAACGTCTGAAAGGATTCCTCCTGACTTATCATGGCTCACGGGCATGTGGCATACCTGTGTCCAGGAAGCAGAGTATCAAACACAAATCTGGATGGATATAGTGCAAGCAGACAGTGTTTCCAGGGAGACAAAATATTTTGCCATCGTGTTGATTAGAACATGTGGCTGTTAAAAACGCAGCAGAAAGAGCCTACAATTTGAAACGCATATGAAGGGAGAGATGTGGAGTGGTGGATGCGGGTATGGATGAAACGAGATGGGTAGAAGTGGATAATTTTTGAAACTGGGTGGTGGGACATGAGATTTCTGTATACCATTTGCTCTACTTTTGTGTAAGTTTGAATTCCTATAATAAAACATAAAAGAAAAAAGAGCATTCCAGATGATTCTGATTGCCTCCTTCCACCCCTAGACCATTGATAATTTAATTAGGTTGCTTAGGTGTTGAAACGTCATTCAGATAAAGTCAAGATGCTTTCTCGGATGTTTCCTCCTTGCTGACTGTCCTACACCTCTGCTTTCACTGCCTGGTGTACCACAGGGTATGCACTTGCTTAAAATATGAATAGGGGAATACACTGGTCAAAAATTTATGTCTTCAATATAATAAATCCCCATTTTCTTCTGTGTTTTGTCATAAAGATTAATCCTCCCCACATGCTGGAGCAGTGCAGGGGGAATCACTGTCACAATCTGGGGAGAAGAACGGGAAATGTCACAGTCTGAGCCTCCTAGCTCAGGAGTTGGATCTGTTGCTTACCAGCCAGGGTATGTTGGCAAGTTACCTAACGTGTATCTCCACAGTGGTAGCGTGAAAATTAACTAAGGATAAGGTATCTAGCCAAAAGTCTGGCGTTCAGCCGCACTCAGTAGGTGAAAATTATTTCCTTTCCAGTCAGAACCTGCTTCTTGGCAGCAGCAATAAATACCTAGGAATGGAAGCTGGTATGACTAGCATCTATTTATAACGGCTGTCCTAGCAGCAGCAGGAGACTGGGGAGGGAGTGCTCCCCTCCTGGTATATTCTGGGTCTCGATAGGTTCTTTGGGTTGGGAAATTTTCTAATTTTTTCTGCTTACAAAAATACTAAATAATAAATTCATAAAATTTACAAAAACATAGATAAGCACAAAATAAGGAAATAAAAACTACCCATAGTCCTACCACTAAAATAACCATGGTCAACATTTTGTGGTATATGATATGCATATATATATGGATATAGATGTCAACATAGATATATGCACTTTTTTATGAAAGTGAAATTGTATTCTATATACTCTATATACTATTTAGTCACCTGCTTTTCTCACTTAACAACATAACAAAAACATTTTTCACGGGCCAGCCCCAGTGGTCTAGTGGTTAAGTTTGGCACACTCTGCTTCAGTGGCCCAGCTGCACTTCCCAGGCACAGACCTACACTACTCATCTGTCAGTGGCCATGCTGTGGCAGCAGCTCACATACAAAAAGAGAAAGATTGGCAGCAAATGTTAGCTCAGGGAAAATCTTCCTCAGGAAAAAAAAACAAAAACATTTTTCATGTTATTAAAATGTCTTCTATATCACTTTAAAATGGCTGCCTAGTATTAACCAAAATGTACAATTATTAACAATATTTCAAGAACATTTTCATAAATCTTTGTATATCTTCACAATAGGCTAAGGTAAGTTCCTGGAGGCAGGGTGCTAGGTCAAAATACACATATATTTAAAAGTATGAACCATGAAGTCATGATGCTCTCCAGAAAGATTATATCAATGAATACTCCCAGAACATCATTCTTGTCATCTCAGAACTGGGGAGTGATTTTAACTTTAAGTTTGTGAGTTTACTCACCAAATATGTATTGATAGCTTACTGTCTGGCTTTCTTACCTTTCACGGGACCCTCTCCCAAAATCCACACCCACATCCGATCTTGGGCACACGCCCTAAACCCAAACATTGCCAACTTCCTGGCACCTGCCTCAGCTGCCGCCTAGAAAACTGAAACAGGAACCCTCTCCAAATATGAAAAATCTTCCGCCCAATCTTCCCAAAAGGTCTCCCCACTAACCAGTCTCCAAGCCTCCTTTTAACTTTCTGCCTCTGTGGTGGGAGCAGCCATGGCCTGGAGTTTCCGTGGAACAGTCCAGCTGGCGGGACTGCTCCTCTCTCTCCTTGGCTGGGTCTGCTCATGTGTGACCACTGCCCTGCCCCAATGGAAGACTCTCAATTTGGAACTGAACGAAATGGAGACCTGGATCATGGGGCTTTGGGAAGTCTGCGTGAATCAGGAGGAAGTTGCCACTGTGTGCAAGGCCTTTGAGTCCTTCTTGTCCCTGCCCCAGGAGCTCCAGGTATCCCGTGTCCTCATGGTAGCCTCCCATGGGCTGGGACTATTGGGGCTTCTGCTTTCTGTCTTTGGGTCTGAATGCTTCCAGTTTCACAGGATCAGCCACGTATTTAAGAGGAGGCTTTGCCTTCTGGGAGGGACTTTGGAGGCATCAGCTTCAGCCACTACCCTCTTTCCAGTCTCCTGGGTGGCCTATGCCACAATCCAAGACTTCTGGGATGACAGCGTCCCTGAGATTGTGCCTCGGTGGGAGTTTGGAGATGCCCTCTTCCTGGGCTGGGCTGCTGGTATTTTCCTGGCCCTTGGTGGGTTACTGCTCATCTTCTCATCTTGCCTGGGAAAAGAAGATGTGCCCTCTCCCCGGATGACTGGTCCTACAGCCCCACCATCCTATGCTCCAGCAGAGGAGTTCGATGGCTCCTTCTATCTAACACCAAGACCTAAGAACCTGTTCATCTAGGACTAGCTTCTGCCTAGGAATCTCTGGAATAAAGGAATGTCAGTAGAATCCTTTCTCTTCCTTACCCTTCATCACTCTGTATTTGTTTGCCTCATTTGGGGGGTGGTGGTCACAGTTCCATTTGTTAAGGATTGACTATCTTGGTGATATGGTGATTCTAATTTCAGAATGAAAAATCAAAGCACAGTTTCTAACAAACATGTTTTTCTGATTTGAGATTTTATTTATATAAACTATTTTAAAACTTGTAATATTAATTATAAACTTCATGTTATTTATTACTAAGGAAAGTATATTACAAAATTGTATCCATCATAGAAAATCTAGTGCGAATAGTCACCAGATGGATGGATGGATAGATAGATTAGATAGATAGATAGATAGGTAGGTAGGTAGGTAGGTAGACAGACAGACAAAGCTGAAGATGACTTGGCAAATGAAAATGAATTATTGGCCCAGAATAGCCCCTTAGGATAGGAACCCTCCTTGCATCCATTTTTAGCCTCAGTTGCACAATTTGAAAGAGTTTCACAATATATCTTGGCTGTTCGTAGATCCTTAATATCCCAAAGGGAAGACATACTCTGGTTTCCGCTATGTTGAGTCTATGAGTGGTCTGCCCTGTTCCCAGCATGAAGGTAAGAAATGGTCACTGTGAGTGAGTGGTAGGGTGACCAACAATCCTGGTTTGTCCGGAACTGGGTACTTTCAGTGCTAAAACTAGGAAAGTCCTGGTCAAACAGGGACAAATTGGTTAGCCCAGAGTAGCTGTGCCCAAGAACTTCCCAATGTGGGCACATATGTGGAGAGAAGTACCAGCTCCTCAGAAATATCTTTTACTATAGGCAAAATCACATTATAAATCCCTTAAACTTTAACGCAAATGTCAGCAGACCTACCCAGGCTGTGAGTACAAATAAAGTCCCTTTCATAGCAATGATCCAAGTTCCTTCGCTTGTCCTACCTGCACAGGCAGACCCTCTGCCAGAGGACCCCACCCCAGGTCTTCCTCAGGCATTTCTGCAAGTCCTCAAGGAGGGGCCTCATGCTTAAGCTGCCTGGCAGCTGCAATCACTGCAGCATCCACGCTGCTCCTTCACTCCCACCTGTCCCCCTCCCTTAATCAGTTGAAAAAGAGTCACCATTAACCCTGCCAACAATTCCCACAGGAGAACAGCTAAGGGGGATGGCTCCCAATGTCCCCTAAATAGGTCACCTCTCCGGCTCAGAGGCTTGTGCTCAGAGCCCCATGACACCTCTCACTTCTTGATAAAATAGCCCTGCCATCTTGAGATAGCCGCTGCTCAAGCAGGAATACGCACACACCAATGCGAGAACAAACAACTTTGCAAGCATAGCCCAAGCCAATTCCCTCCTCAGAAAAATTACATTTTTTTTTTGGAGGAAACAAATCTGCCCAGGTGCAACTTCATCTTCAGCAACTTTTACCTCCTCATCCAGAGGAGGGCTCTCTAGAACTCACAGTTTTTCCAGAAAGCTCCTTCTCCTTTTATGCATGTCCTTTGTGTATGGTTACTTGACATACACAAATCCAATGACTCGTTATGTAAATTTCTAAGTATAAAAGGGTAGTTCGCATAAAAGTTGTATTCTGGCCCTCTCTGGTTCCAATGCTCATCTTTTCAACCACCCCTTCTCAAAGTTTCAAAAGTCTTTGGGCCAAGTGTCAACCACGGGTGAGGCTCAAATATGCAAGAGTTACCCTTGGGTCCCACAGGATCTACAAGAAGGACTCAGGTCATCATTCATGCATCTGATCATTTATTCACTCATTTAACCAATATTTATTGAGCGTCTACCATATATGCCAGGCATTGTGCTAGGAGCCAGGAACAAAATGGTAAGACAGAATTTATCCCTGCCCCTTGTACAGGCAAACAGGGGAGACAAATATTAATGTAAAATTGCTCAAATAAGTGTAAATTGTAACCATGACAAACTTTACAAATTTGGAAAAATATATGCTTCTATAAGATCATGCAATAGAGGAATTTAACCTAGTCAGGGAGCCATGGATGGGTACCCTATGGGAGCGGTAACTGGCTAAAAGCTAAAGGATGGATAGTGGTTCTAGATGGAGCGAGGAAAATGTACAAGGTGAGGCTGGTGAAGTAGGAAGGAGCCAGATCCTGCAGGGCACATAGGTCAGGTTGAGGAATGTTGTCTCTATTCTCAGGAAGCCAAGCGTGCGGCCAGGAATAGGAGCTCAGCCCCAGGTGACTGTGGCAGTAGTCTGCTCCTTTTCTCCCTTTTCTAATGCTGTGTCCCTGTGCAGTTTCCCTATCACATAGTTGTACAGGGTTTAAGAGCTTACAAAGTACTTCCACATTTCTTGGTAGTTTTATTTGACGTATCTTGAGTTTTTTTGAGATCGGGAGAACAGATATTATTTGTTTTGCTAATGAGAAAACTGAGATCAGAGGATTTAGGCAACATGCCCAAGGTGAGCAACCAGCTGCTCTGGACTTGAATCCAGGTTTTGATGCCATGGTGGTCTTTTGTCATGCCATCCTGTTGCTTCACGGAGACGGGCTGCCGAGACAACCCACCAGACCAAAGGAAGAGCTAAGCACCAAAGCAGAAGGAAAAACCAAAGACCTACAAAGAAAAATCTTGTCCTTTGTGCTTTTGTTGAGGTCTGAACAGAGTCTTTGTTGCCAGGTGGCTCACCTGCTCCTGCTGGTGACTCGCAGCCCTCACCCTAATCTCATGTTTGCAGGTGTTGATATTTTTCATCAGCATGTGATGATGGCTTCCTCTGCAAATAAACAGACACAAACTAAAGATTTGTTAAGAAAATAGTCTGTCTTCCTAACTCTCCTCACAGGGGACACAAAGGCATTTTTTTAAAATGGGGGTGGGGCAGGGACAGTTGACTGGTTCTCAAGCAGCCAACAGCATGTCCTCCCCAGAAGGGAATGTGATCTGCATTCTGGCCAGAATCCGCTTGTGGAGAATGAGTCCGAGGGTGAAGATGCTTTTCATCTAAAACTGCCCATGTTTCTATCTACCTGTTTTGTAGGGAGAATAATGAGAAATAAAAATAGAACTAATTATATCTTGGCTTCAACTCGGCCTTTTCTCATATATTTGTGGCAAATTATTCTCACATTAAAAACATTTCTTTATCGTGGTTACACATGGAAAGATGTGTTGTCATGCGTATTAGAAACAGTATTTCAAGTCAAAAGCTTTTATTATGTGCAAAGCATTGTAAGAAAATAACTCACGGACTCACCAAATTTGATGCATTTAGAATTTGATGTGTTCAGTGCTATCTTCTCCACCAGCCTGCCTTTGGGTCTGAAAATTTCACCATCAGCAGATAAGGCATTCCAGAAAGTCCCTATTAAAATACTCATCTGTTACTCTTATGAGCCTCTGAGATCAGCTCTAGGGAAAAAGTCCTAAGGGATTCCAACGTGGGTTAGCAGCATTTGGGGATGGGAGGGAAGTCAGAAACAGTTTCATGGGCTTCTGGATAGGAGATGTGTCTTAGCAGCAGTGTTAGGACAATAAAAAAGTCAGAGTTGGGAAAATGTTTGCAGTCACTGGCCTCTAACATGGAACCGAAAGAAGTTGAGTTCACTTTCCACTCTACTAAGTGATGGATTTTTTTTTTTTAAGCCTGTCACTTGTCTTACTACCTCTCCACATTTACAGGATGTGGCATGGACTATCCTGTTGCCCAGAATTTTGAATAGAGCCTCAAAGCCAAGTCCCATGGGTGATGTATGCCCCATAAAGAGAAGCGCTCAACATACTGCTGCTGAGAAGTGGCCAAACTGGTTGGCCTTTACACCCAATAGCCTACATAGAGAAGCCCACAGATTCATTAGGGAAGGTTCCTGGAAGGGAATTCATAACAGTTGAGAGTATTGTGATGTTCTCTACCCCTCCCTGTGAGGAATGGGGTGGAGATGGACCTAACAGAACCACTCATAGACAGGAGTTTCTCCCAGAAGGTAAGACCAGTGTCTGAAACAGACCAATCCCACCCCTGCTGAGCTCATCCATTCCTACTGCCACCAGGATGGCACCCAAGAAAGTTCTTGAGAAAGACCTGGATTTTTTGCCATAACAAAGGACATTTGAGAACCAAGAGAGTATTACAAACAAGACTAGCAGCCTCTTCAAAAACTAAGCAATGTCCTCTGCCTTCTCATATAAACTCTCCTCCCCCAGGCTCTAGGGTGGCCACCTGGCCAAAGTTGGGGGTGTGGGGGGAATGGAGCAGGGAGAGTGAAAGAACATTCTACAGCTCCTTCCTTACTGCTAGTCCCTGAATTTCAGGCTGAGGCCTGAACTAAGGTGAGGGGAGAAGCACTGAAGCAAATGAATGAGAGTGAACTCCTGATCTAGACTGGCTTGGACTCTATAAAACATGAAGATTATTCTCATGTATTGTCAAGTTTGAGATAAACTTGACAAAGCTATGCGATCTTCCTGAGATGCTGTCAAGGAGCAGGGAAAGGAGATCCAAAACATCATATTGGAAGGTAGCAGTGGAAACAAAAAGAAAGCTATTGACTCACTGTACCTTATCAAGTTCAGGCCATTCAATAAAATGATTAAAGAAAAAAATATATCTAAAACAGGAAAAGAATCAGATAGGGGATAATGTTATTTTTCTATCTAGCATAAGCCCTGATCCCCCTTTTTTCCGCTAAGGAAGATTAGCCCTAAGCTAACATCTCTGCCCACCTTTCTCTATTTCGTATGTGGGTTGCTGCCCCAGCACGGCTGCTGACAAGCGGCGTAGGGCCGCTCCTGGGAACTGAACCCAGGCTGCCATAGTGCAGTGTGCCAAACTTAACTACTAGGCCACAGGGCCAGCTCCAAGCTCTGATCCCTTTAACATCTCTCTCTTCTAATCAGATTGGCTAATATGAACACATCCACTTGCCAGAAGCCCATAACACACTGGATATCTACATTATGCCCCAATTATTTGGCCCCTAAACAGGTCAGAAGGAGCCTTAAAATTCTTGCCCCATGACACATTTCCCCATGAAAACCACATCTGGAGCTCAACTTTACAGAGAGTCACTGCTGCATCTACTGTCTCCTTTAGCCCTTAAAACATAACTGCAAAGTTGTGTTTTCCTGTTTTATAGATCAGGAAAACAGGTTCAGCTGGGATTTGAGCTCAGATGTGTCAGATTCCGATGTCAATATTCTTTCCATGAACCACATCTTCATAAGAGACATACTGATTCATCAGTGATTTACAAATCAGGAAAGCTGTAGAACTGTTTAACTCATGAATGAGATCTGGCTATTCCTTAAGTAGGGACAGTCAAGATGACTTAGAGAATGACCATGCTACTTTCACGACATCACTGGGGATTCTGTCCTTACTCTTAAAATCCAAATGCTAATTTGGGAAGACCTTCTTTGGCAGGCAGTGATACCTCTAACCCATCATCAGGACTCTAGATAGAAAAGTGGCCATCCCTCTATGAATATGATTAACACCAGGACTAGCACACATTTAATTTTCAAAGCTCACTACTGGTGGTTCCTGGGTATCACTTTTGTGCCAGCTTATCAATTCCAAGTCACCTAAATAATTTAGAAGGTTTCTATCCCCTACTTCTACTCAAAGTCAATATTCCTGTTCATTGCTTATCATCACAATTTCTTCTCTTCCTGGTGTAGCAGGAACAATCCAGGCTTATCTTATTTTGAGAAGGGAAAAGACCAGGTCTCTGCTCTGTAGGACCCATTCACCTGTCTATAAATGGTCAATCAACTACTCAACAATGAGGTTGAGGATTCATCCTAACTAGCCAACAACTTAATGGATGACCAGGAGCAATCAAGAGTGCTGAAAGAAGAATGGAAATGCCCTTAAAATCTCTCTTAAACTAGCCCCACTTTGACTTCTAATGGAGTAATATGTCAGTTTATTGTTCAATAACTTAAAAGAATGTGGAGAATTTTTTTAAAGGCTCAGGGAAAAGTAATGTAATGACTAAACAGCTGGGAAGTTAAGCCTGTGAGTAAACTTTAAGGAACTGACGTGTTTATGGAAATTAAAGGAAAGGTTAATTATGTAGAAAAAAATATTTCTCTATATCTCCATCAAAGTTCAGGTTAGCCTGAGGAATGTGCCAAGATAAAATATATTAACTCAGAAACCATGAAAACCTGTAAACTATCATTGAAGGAGGTTCTACAGACTTTTTATGGAAGCACAGAATTCAGTGTGTTGATCACAACGTTTAAGAGCCACTTTCTTAGTAGGCATAGCAGTTCTACAAAGGAGTAGTTCTCAGCTGTCACTGTGTTATCAGAATTATCTGTGATGATTTCTAAGCATAAAGGCATCAGGGGCCCAGCCCAAATCTAACAAGCGAGTGTCTGTACCGTTAAGGCCTTAGCAGGCCTTTTTAAAGTGACACAGCTGATTCTGGATTGGTGGCCAGGATTAAGGATCACTGCTGAAGAGCTCTGAATTAAAAAAGGCAGGGAAAAAAAATTTACAAAAGAGGAAAATAAGCAACACCAAAATACAGTTCTTTGAATGGACCAATAAACACCTGGAAATACTAACCAAAAAGAAAAGAGGAGAAACATCACCCAGGATCAGTAAGGAAAAGGGGGCATCACTAAGATCCCAGAGTCATTAAAACAAAAACACACACGAGGTATTAATATGAGCTTTCAGACACTAAATTTTAAATTTTAATGAAATGAACAAACTTCTAATCATTTTCCAAAACTAACACAAGAGGAAGTAACCCCCCAAAATCTCAAAACTCTACATGTGTGGAAAGAAACTCAATGCATAAGTAAAAGCATTCCTAAAAAACACACACAAACAACAATTCTAGGTTCAGATGGCTTCAATAATGAAGTCTTCCAGGCTTTAAGGAAGAAATAATCCTATCTTATCCAAATTTTTCCAAAGCATAGAAAATGAGAGAACATTTCCCAACTCATTCAGTAAGGCCAGAATAATCTTGATTCCAAAACCTTGACAAGGACACTATAAGAAAAGAAAATTAAAGGCCAATGTCTCTCATGAACATACATGCAAAAATCCTAAACAAAATATAAAAAAGAAATTTCATATATATATAAAAATTGTATCATAATCAAATTCAGTTTACTCCGGCAACATATGGTTGGCTTAACATTTAAAATCAATAAATGTAATTCACATGTGAACAGAATAAAATATCCACGTAATCATTTCAACAGACACAGAAAAAGCATTTGACAAATTTCAACATCCATTTGTAAGTTTTATAAAACTGTTTGCAAACTAAGAATACAAGGAATCTTTCTTTACCTAATAAATAGAATTTACAAAAAGCCTACAGCATATTTAGTGGTGAAATATTGAAAACCTCTTCCCCTGATATTAGAGGACAAGGATGCCCACTATCACCACTTCTATTCAGCATTGTACCAGAGGTCCTAGTAAGTGTGACAAGAAAATAAATGTCGTAGAGACTTGAAATAAAGAATTAAAAGTCATTATTCACAGATAACATCGTGTATTTTAAAAATCTAAAAAAACTAGTGATAAACTATTAGAATTAATAAATGAATTTAGCAATGTTGTCGAATACAAAGTTGATATGAAAACATCAATTTGTTTCTAGATACCAGCAACAATTAACAATGGAATTTTTAAAATGACAACATTTACAGTAGTTTGCAAACCCTCAAAGATCTAGGAGTAAATCTTATGGAAGATTAAAGAAAACCTAAATAGATGTAGTATACCATGTTCACGGATTAGATGTCAATTCTCTCCAAATTCTCTCTAGTCACTGTAAACCTAATGAAAATCCCTGGAGATGTGTGTGCATGTGTGAAATTGACAAACTGATTCTAAAACTTTTATGGAAATATAAATGATCAAGGATAGCCAGGATGATCTTGCAGACATTCAAAACTGGACAACTTATTTTACTGGAAATCAAGACTTATAAGCTACACTAATTAAGACAGTGTGATAGTGGTACAAGTAGACAAGTGGGCCAGTGGAACAGACAAAAGAGCCCAGAAACAGACCCCCATTTAGACACTTGATTTATGACAAAGGCATAGCACTGGGAAATTGACAATGTTTTCAATAAATGATGCGGGCCTATCAGCTAAATGTGAAAGGTAAAACAGCAAAACTGCTGAGAGATAACACAGACTATCTTGATGACCTTGGGTAATAATTTCCTCAACAGGGTCTCATAAGCACTAACCATGAAGGAAAAGACTGATAAAATTGGAGTATATTAACATCAAACATTTGTTTTCATCAAAAGATAAAAGAGTGAAAAGTCAGAGTGGGAGAAGATACATGAAATGTACATAACCAAAAAAGTTTCCATAACTGGAATATTTTTAAACACTCCTATAAATCAATAAGTGAAAGACAAGAAATCCAACAAAAAAGTGGGCATGACTTAAACAGGTATTTCACAGAAGAGAATAACCAAAGGCCAGTAAGCATATAAAGAAATGCTCAACATCATTGTTATGCAGGTAAGTGCAAATTAAAATGATATCATCACACATCTGCCAGCATGGCCATAATTAAAAATACTAACAAAACCAAATCTTGACAAGAATATAGGGCAATTGGAACTCTTATAAAACTGCTGGTGGGAGGTTAAATTGGCATAACCGCTTTGGTAAACGGTTTGGCAGAATCTAATAAAGATATTTATCTATTCCTATGACCCAAATATCCCATGACCCAGTAATTCCACTCATGGTTACATAACAACAGAAATGCATCTGCACGCGCATCAAAAGGCACGTACATAAATGTTCCTGGCAGCATTATGTGTAGCAGCCAAAAACTGGAAACAACTTAAACAACAATTAGCAGAATAAATTTTAAGATATACTCATACAATGAAATACAATAAACTGAGCAATAAAAATGAATAGATCACAGCTACAATTAATTCCCCCTTCTATCCTACCCTTGATATATCCCAGCCCTTCATTCAATCCTCGCCTCTAGTTCTTTAAATTGTTCTGTTGTATGTATCCACTTCACACCTCTTTCTTCAAGTGGGTAGGGTAAAAATGAGTTTATATGCCTCATAGGTCTTAAAAGAGCTAACAAATACAAACAGAAAAGGATTGCAATTTCAGGTAACCATGGAAAGGCTAACCCCAGTCTCAACGGAATTTATGCTGATGTCAAGTACCCTGCCCAAATTCTTGAATCATTTTAGGTAAAGGTCATATAGGTTTCTTCTTCCTTCTCCCCACCTCCCTACTCCTCATCCTTTTTTCACACCCTTTAAATATGTAAAAACCATTCCTGGTCTCAGGCAGTTTGTGGACCCTGTAAGAAACCAAGCTGTACCTACAGTGAAGAAAAAGAAACGACTTTTCAGCACTCCCCCTGGTGGTTTGAGTGCATCCAAATGATACAAACTTTTCAACACCACACACTATACACTACAGATGTCCATCTGCTCCTTTCGTGGCCAACTGTAAATCCCAATAGCTCATTAGAAAATAACTAATTTGGAAAGATACAAAGCAAAAGATTTTACAAGATTACCAAGGACAGTTGAGCAGTCGTTAAAAGCAAAGGCCATGAAGTGAGACCACCTGGCTGCACTACTTTCTTCTCTGACTTAGGACAAACCATAGTCCCCATCATCATCGCAAGGTTGTTATATTAAGTGAAATAATATAACTGTGCATAGTACTCAATAATGACAGAGATTTAAAAGTGAAAGGTAAATGGTGGTACTTAGAATTTTAAATAATAAAATGTAATCAATGGCAGGGGGCACAGTGGTTAAGTTTCTGCACTCCACGTCAGTGGCCTGGGGTTCACGGGTTCGGATCCAAGGTGCGGACTTACACACCGCTCATCAAGCCATGCTGTGGTGGCATCCCACATACAAAATAGAGGAAGATTGGCACAGATGTTAGCTCAGGGCCAATCTTCCTCACCAAAAAGAAAAGGTAACCAACGGGTAAGAAAACTGATCAATTCCCATGAAACAAATGTTTGCAATTAGCTTTAAAACACAAAAGCACCTCTGACTATCTGTAAAAGATGGCCTAAACATTAATTTAATCACAATATAAGAAATTCAGCTTTAAGAAAATAATTTTTTTTGCTTTCTAAATTTGACAAATTACAAAGTGGATACCCGTACATGCAATACGACTGGCGCATGAGACGAAAAGGTATCAGTCACCACTAGGTGCTGCTCAAGAACTGTTGCCTGCTCTCATTTCATCCCATTAAGTTTCTCAACCCTTTAATCTGCTTTTTTCTTTTAAAGAAGAAAAACCAAAACATGACAAATGCTTACTGAGTTCATCCATTTCCAAAGTATAAAATTAATATTTAAATAAAGGCCATACTGCACACCAGAGGTAAAACAAATACTTTTATTGCACATTTATAAAATCTGCATAGTTGTATTAAGTGTTCTTCCCTCCCATGATTCCCTCATTAATCTTAAAATTTGCTTAAAACCCAGTATCCAATCTGGAGCCTTTTAAAAATGGTCAACAGGGGATAGTTCTCTCTCTACATATACATATATATAAGTTTTGTTTTCTTTTTACAAACCCACATCCTTTACTTTTCCAAAGCAAAAAAGGGTAAGGGCATCAAAATGTTCTTTTGGGCCAGAAGCAGCCTTAGACATCTGTTTTTGACAATTTTCAGATGCTAGAAAATTTTACCTAAATGGTTAACAACTATCAAAATGCTATCTCTAGTCAAGTTTCACAATTCTATTCCACCTAAAGTCCCTAATGCCTTCCTTTCTTTCACTCAGGACTGAGTATGAGGTTTTCTGGTTTAATTAAAAATATAAAATAAAAGAGACAGAAGAAAGGAGAGGCAGCTTTGACTTTTCAGCATCTTACTGCCACATGACCTTATATTCAACCCACATGTAAAAGGGCAGTGGTTCATCACTAATCCATTTTGTCATCTCCTGTCAAAACCCAGGCAAGGTCTGTATTTCTCAACCCTTACAGTGAAGAATTCTTAAATGTCATCCATATTTGATAAAATAACTAGTAGCTTTTCTTCTGGTTCAGGTTCTGATGAATCACCCTTCTATTCTGCTGTCAAAAATATGTAAGCCTGAAAGATAATTTAAAAATTGGCAAGAGGCTTAGAAAAGCCCAAGCACTCTCGTAGGTACCAGAGGCATTTCAGGTCTTCTGGCATAATTCAATACTTTAATACACTGGTGCCTGCCTTTTTAAGTGAAATTGCTTTTATGATTCTGTACCTAAAAAGTGCAATTTTATTTTCAATCCTTCTTTACACACACAGCACGGTTGGGGTCTGGATCTGAATCTGACTTTCCCACCCAGTCCTTTTCCCAAGGTAAGCACTGTGATGACAGACTTTTGGACAACAGGCAAGCAACCAAAGACCAGGATAGGCCTTGAGTATGTGGGGGCTTAGTTCACTGTCACAGCTGAAACCCCTTGAATTGACTCCATGACCGCTGCAAATCGGCTACAAAGGTCATAGGGAGAATTAGGTCGAATAGTCGGAGGCTCCTTCAAGACAATGATTTCTGTAGAAGGATCTAGAAGCCTGGGTAGAAACTCCCCTAAGCACAGCTGCAGATTCTCTGTGGAGGGAAAACGGACAGTTACATACACAGCTAAACAGAACTCTAAATAAAAACTACTAAGTCTGCAACTATACGAGAAGGTCAGTACCCAACCTCACAGGTCAAAGCATTATGCCGGCCAGCTAACAACAAATGAGGATTCTTTCAGGCCAAACCAGGAACAAAGACCTACTTGCCAAATATACCACAGCTTTAAGTCACAGCTTTAAGCCATTTGACATTTGGCAAAATAACACTGTATATTCACTTCATTATGGACCGATCTTCTAAACAATCATCCTCTAAAAATTTGAGAGAGTGGGTGGATATAATACTCTGTACCATAAATATAATGATGCTGTCTTCTTTCAAATGATTAAAATATCCAAGCATGTATACATGGCATAAAGTAAAGCTATGTATCTACCACACATGGTCCAAACAAAAATTGAAGACACTGAAAGGAAATTCACAGCTACTAATTATTATAGAATTTTTCAATAAATATTATAAACAAACACTTTAACAAGCCAAGAGAATATCTTTACATCAGTGAAAAACTAACAAAGAGAATTCATTCTAGAATATACACCATCTTTCTAAGTCTACCAAACTCACCTAAAAATAACTAGTTTTAGGCTCCCTCTCGAAAATGCTTTGGACAAGCAAGGATATTCCATTCACTAATTTATTAATGTTGAAGGCATTATTATTAATAACATGTTTATGTCTTGCAACTTCAAGTCACAGGGAAATTTAGTTATGGTACCCCTCAGGTAATCAAGTTGTACATATAGATTTTGATTTTTAAACTATAAAATTAGAATTCAGATTTTGGCAGATGAAAAAGTAATAGAAGTCTGATATTCCTGGAGAGCAGTGATTTTTGCAAACAGAGCTTGCTGGCTGTCTGTGGAACTGCTTCAGTAGCCAGAGGAGGTAATAACAGAGGCTAAAAGGGGCAGAGGCCCAGGCTCCCATTGCTCGTTTTGATAGCACAGAACGCTTTTAACTCACTTATATGCTAGGGGGTTCCAATAATCTCTTAATAAGGTCTGTCAACCACTGCTATACAGTGAGACCAGCGTAATTTCTAGAATTCTCAAGAGCCTTAGAAATTATTGGAAGTGCTAACAACATACCTGCAATATCTTGCCCAAGGTAAGAGCACCAATGGTTTCTCATGATCTCAATGGCATCTAGGTCATCCTTGGAGATATCATTATTAATGATAAGGTGAATGCAGGGAATGATCAACTCATTCATCACATTAATGCCCTCTGTTACCGAGTTGTCATCATTTGTTTCAAAGAGAGAAGCTGCTTTGGCATTCAGCTCCTAAAGATAAAAGGCAGAGCGAAAAAAGTCTGAAAAAGATAACTATCTATTTTAGAAGAACCTAAATAAGTGGTTCCCAAACTTTACTGCACATTAAAATTGCCTGGGAATCTTTAAAAACTACTGATGCCCCACCTCAGACATGCTAATTTAATTGGTATGCTGGTGACCTGGGCACTGGCATTTTCCAAAAGCTCCCTAGGTGCTTCTAATGCAGCAAAGTCTCTGACCCACCAGCCTATGCTTCCAAGTCAAGGTCATGCTTAACCCCTGCTTCTACCAAAAGGCCTATTCAACGCTTCTCAACCTCCAGGGAGCATCAGAATCACCTGCAGAGGACATGCTGATGCTCAGGCCCCTCCCCAGAGAGCCTGGTTTAAGTGTCTGGGGAGGAGCCTGAGCGTCACCACTGTGTGAAAGCTCCCTAGGTGACTCTGAGGCACACTGAGGGTTGAGAGCCAGTGACGGAAAGAACCTGAATCACTGTTGCCGTCTACGAGTGGAAGCTGAGCAAGATATTCAAAATGTAACCTGTATTTGGGGATTTACAAAATAGAAGCATGGCTCTAGGGGGCCGGCCCTGTGGCCGAGTGTTTAAAGTTCCGCATGCTCCACTTCAGTGGCCCAGGTTCGCAGGTTCGGATCCCAGGTGTGGACCGACTCCACTCATCAGCCATGCTGTGGAGGTGTCCCACATATAAAGTAGAGGAAGACTGGCACAGATATTAGCTCAAGGCTAATGTTCCTCAAGAAAGAAACAAAAAAGAGAAGGACTGGCAACGGATGTTAGCTCAGGGTGAATCTTCCTCACAAAATAAATAAATAATGGCTCTAAAAAAATTCAGATGCATCAAATCTACAAGGCCCCTTTTTCAGCTTCAAAATGTCCTGCCATACTTGTAACTGATACAGAAATCAAAGTATAAATCAGAAAATGAACCTCTTGAGGTGAACATATGTCATGACTTAATCCCCTCCATTTGGTGTTGTTAACAAGGCAGTGGTAGAAACGCTGGCCTGACTCTTCTCATGAAGGGCAATTCCGCTGGGTGTCAGGGAAGACAAACACACAATCTGAGGGCAAGCCACCTCTTTGTAGTTCTCTGAAGGACAAGCACCTGTATAAAACCCTGGGCAGGCAGAGGCCATACGGGTCTGCCTTTCCAGGTGGCTGCCAAATGCAAAGTAGGGCAGGAGGGATCTTCAGTGGTGCATGCCAATGAAGTTAACAGAACAGCAGAACCAACGCTTATGGTTCATACTTTTTTTTAAAAACTGGAGTCTCTTTAGAAGTCATGAAAACTCTCACCTACCAGCTTAGCATGGAACACAGAAAAACACTGCATGCCTTCAACACACATTTATCAGATGCCTCCTATGTGCCAGGCACAGAGGAAACAGCTGAATAAGAAAAGGATCTGTGCTCAAGGAACTCACAATCTAGTAGGAAAGCAATGACATAAAAGCTATAATGCAGGAACACATCAAGGGCCCAGAAAAAGGGACAATTGATTCTCAGCCTAACTTCTATCAGGGGTTGAAGAATGATACTTAAGTAACTTAAAATAATCTATTTCAACGTAAAACTGTTCTTGAGAGTTTGGAAAAGTCTAGAACCTACTAGAGATTGTTTGTTTTTTAAGTTGTATTTCTTCATGGCTTCAAGGAGCAGAGGTTACAATACGATAAAATAAAAACTGTAAGGCTTTACAAACAGTACACACCAGAAGGCATTTTCTCCGGTACAAAGCGATCACGGACTCCTTCACCCCGCGGCGAGGCCCCTTCATCAGCAGCGTGGCATTGCTCTGATATGCATACACTAGGTAGGAAAGCGCCTCTTGGTACCTTAGAAAACGGCAGACAAACAACGGCTCAGTGCTCCTTCTCCAAAATCCAGGCCTTAGACCTCACTGTTCTCTAATACAAAAATTTACTGGGGTGCAATTACAGAAAAGTCTTAAAGATAGACAAGCCTGAGGGCCAAAGACTGCAGCCAGTTTCAGCTCTTCTACAAACCGGCCAAGAAACCCAAGGCAAATCAAGAAACGTCCCTAGGCTCCAGTTTTTCCCAACTCTAAA
This sequence comes from Equus quagga, assembly GCF_021613505.1. Classification (NCBI taxonomy): domain Eukaryota; kingdom Metazoa; phylum Chordata; class Mammalia; order Perissodactyla; family Equidae; genus Equus; species Equus quagga. The sequence goes on from NC_060280.1 coordinate 62,143,720, forward strand.
ACAAAGAGTGGACTTGATGCTCACTAAGGCCCATGCCAACTCTAAAATTCATTCTCTGAGTTCATTTGTCACAAAGCAAGTGTAGCTGTTATATCTCTTTACTAATAAACCTATTATTACAGGAAGGATGAAAAACAATGTATGATGTTCAGTGCAAAACTGAAGTGAAACACTGGAACAAACAGAGGCACACGGGCGCAGGTGACAAGGGGGGTGATGCGGGCTGTGACTCTCTGTATTCCTCGGTGGGCATAAATAAATAACAGCGTCCTGACCAATAATCTGAGTGACAAAAAAAACCAGCATACTTTCCTTTTTGATACAGTTCCAGGCCTGTTAGGAGATACACAGACACCTTTCGAAACAAACTATAATCTTCATGCCACTTCTGAAAAGGAATGACTGCCATTAACAATTATGACCAAAACAAACGATTTCTACGCTCTCTACCACAGTAAGTTTTAAACTCAATACAAATATTTATTGAGCACATGTGACCAAGCACAAAAACAACAAACACAAAAGCTTTCAGAGAACAACATATTCAACATTTAGAATAAAAATCTACCGCAGACCTTAATTTTCAATGTTCTGTTCCTTCCACTGAGGAACAGAAATATTTATTTCATATGAGCTCTAGAATTTATCTTACTGCCCAACACCCATGTCAAAGTCATTCAGCTCTGGTTTAAATGAGTGAGCTCTCAAGTTCTGATGACACCTCAAGAGGTAGGGAAGATGGAAGGACAAGACCACTCCAGTCACAAAGAGCAACACGCAAGCTCAGTAGGGTGTGGGGGACATACCTTCGGTGGTACATAACATTGTTTTATGTAGACCCCAATGCTTGCTTAAAAAATTGTAATTATATATGCATTTTAATGCAAGAAATTGAATTTCTAATATAGAAACATTAGAAAACTATATTATTTAAAACCAAAACCATGAATTCAAAAATTTTATTGCCTAGGACAAGCCTAAAGTACTTATTTAAGGAAAATGAAGTGTTGATTCATTCTAACAGAAGAATGGAACAAAGAAATCCGCTATTCTGAAGCAAGAAAAGATCACTTATCCATTCTTAGCCAGTTTTTCGGGGGCCAGGGGGGACAAGTCAGTCTGTGACAACCTAAAATTGTTAGTTTTGCCTCAGGAAATAATGTTTTTTGTCTTGTAGATTTATAGGAAAGACTTCACCTTGTACTCTTCCATATTCATGTCATCTGGACCAATCTCCTTCAGTTTAGCTTGAGCCACTTTCATAATACTGATTGACCTGTGTGGGACAAAGTTCAGAGAGCAATCACAGGGTCGGTGCACAGCTCCCGCCTCGGAGGAGTTAGTCAAGCCGGCAGCAGAAGGAGGGTGATTCACCTGCATGTTCCCTTCTTACCTTTCATCATAGCTGAGATTTTTATCCGCAAACTGTTCCAAAAGGGTCCGTTCTACCACCCTCTTGGGTGCTTCATTTTGGAAAAAGTAGATAAGCACATGTTGAAGTCGAGGATCACTGTGGGAGGTGGGGGTCTCCTTGGCAAGCTGATAGAGTCTGGAGTATTCTTCATGGAATGCCTATTAACGACAGAACTGAGAGTTAGAAAAGGGGGCACTGCGGGCTTTTGCACACAGAAACTGAGGGCTATGGAGGCTTACCTAACTCTAACAAGACTTGTAAGAAATTCTTATTGAGGAATGACAGAGGCAACCAGGAATTCTCTAAGTTGTTTGCATTTCCCAAGGGATGAAACTCCTCTGGCATTCTGGGACCAAAGACAGACTGTACTCATAAGAAACTCATTTTTCTCATGAAGTTCTCAGAAAAACAAATATTTAGCTTTACTTCTTTCAGGCATAACCTTGAGTACCAAGGACCTCAATTTTAAAAATCCACATAAATGCAATTTATTCAAGTACCTTAAATTTTATTCAAGTACTTTAAAAAGCATGGCCCACTTTCTTATATTAATGCCCCCAAATTACAAAGGCAATGTCTCACTCACAGCTTTATTAATAGACATTTCCTAAGAACAACGCGCCCTCAGGCCAGGTGTGACACGGAACGGCAGGGCCCCCCCAAGGCTGCCAGAGCACCAAGAGCAGAGGAGAGCCCCGCATTGCGGGGCACCTTGTTCATCAGTGAGACAGGACAGGGAGTTTTACGTCTTACTTCAATGAAAGACACTTTTAATCTCATTTTTACCATAATAGCATTACTGCCCATTATTATGATACCTATGGTACAAGGATTAGAATTTAAAAAACAGAGATACCTTAATAAGCCCTGCTTCAGACCCATCTCGGTCAAAGGTCTGACGGGCTTTAGCTATGGCCAGGATGACCCCTTGCATGGCAGGGCTCAGCATCACCTACCACAAGAGGGCACAAACACAGAGAGAAAAAGGAGAGAAGAAAGGTTCAAAAGAAGACTGCACGAGAGAAAGGCGCACAGGCTGCTGAAGGGCAGCGGGGCAGCGTGCTCCTGGGCAGCCTCTACTGCAAGTCAGGGCGCACGCACCTATTCACGCTCTCACAGCCCGCCCCGCCACACAGTGTCAAGACCTAGCCCAAGACAAGTGACGCCTATCTATCCTCTCTAATTGAGCAGATGAATAAAGACCTATGTCTAAAAATACCTACAAAATGGCGCTGCTGAAAAACCAAGTCAAATTATAGCTCTCAGAAGGGAAGTGTCTGAATGAGAATTCCAATTTAGTTCTGTAGTTTGAACATACATCCTAAATACACAAACATTTTAGAGTTTTACTAGAAAGAACAGTACATTTAAAACAGTCTGGAAATAGGGAATACACAAATATAATTATAAAATGAAAACCTTTCCATGATTTAAAAAGAACATCCCACAAGAAACACTAGAAATCTGAGGGACAGGATTCATGATTATTTATGCGCAGTGACAAGTGAAAAGGAGACAGACAGTGAATAACTTGGGATTCTCCAGCTTCTTTCTCAAGCTTTACAATTAAAAACAACTCCAGGGGCTGGAGCGGTGGTGTAGCAGTTAAGTTCGCATGCTCCACTTTGATGGCCCAGTGTTCGCCGGTTCAGATCCCGGGCATGGACGCACACATCACTTATCAAGCCGTGCTGTGGCAGGCATCCCACATATAAAGTAGAGGAAGATGGGCATGGACGTTAGCTCAGGGCCAGTCTTCCTCAGCAAAAAGAGGACTTGCGGTGGATGTTAGCGCAGGGCTAATCTTCCTCAAAAAAAAAAAAGCTTCAATTCATATGGGTTCTGCTTGCTAGATTAACTAAAAATTTCATATTTAGAGGGAAAACAGTGGACTAATATTAACAAAGATTCCTAACTTAAAATTAAAAGGCAATTTTTTTGTTCATTACCAAAAAAGGAACTAATTTCTACCTTTCTGAGTGATCCAGACTCTGCGGCGACCCCCATAAGTGTATGCCTGGGTAGACCTATACTGGGAACAAGCTATCTTTTTAAAAATGGTAACTAGGGTCAAAACCAGATAGGCCTTCTTATTTATTATTTGTTTCAAAGAGAAAATATTTACTATTTATATTTAATATATAAATATTTATATTTACTAAAATATAACTATTGCCAAACACCTTTAAAAAGCATATTCAGGGGCCAGCCCAGTGGCATAGTGGTTAAGTACGTGCACTCTGCTTCAGCGGCCCAGGGTTTGCAGGTTTGGATCCTGGGTGAGGACTTATACACTACTCATCAAGCCATGCTGTGGTGGTGTCCCACATACAAAATAGAGGAAGACTGGCACAGATGTTAGCTCAGGGCCAATCTTCCTCATCAAAAAAAAAAAAAAAAAAAAATATATATATATATATATATATATATATATACAGTCACATGAGAAGGGAATGTAAGACTGACAACAAGCAGCTAAATCCTGCACTCATCTTTGTACCTCCTCATCATATCCATCTGCATCAGATCTAACCAGAATCCTTCCCACACTGGGAATCTCGACTTCAGAGACCTCAGAATTAGGCTGGGCAGCAGATTCTGCATCATTAGTCTTTTGGGGCTGTTCTGACTGCTCTGCAAGGTTTGTTTCCGGGGGCATGGGCTTCTTGGGTTCAGTTTCCTTAAGCCGTGGCAGAAGAATGAAGAGAAAGAGGAGGAAAAAACAGGAGAAATAAAGAGGGATTGGTTAAACACAGCAGAAACACAGAAAAACAGAAATGTGAGAAAACTGCAGCAATTATCGCTGAAAGCCTGCCCCTTTGAAGGGGAATTTGGGCTTCTGAGTCACGCTCACCTCACTCAGGGCTGCTTCTACACCACTCTTCTCATAGGCACGTGCCGTGTTTGCAATAGCCTGGGCAGTCTGCTCCTTTACAATCACAGCGTGCTCAGACGACAGGCAGCGAGCCCCATGAGAAGAGGCTACTGGAGGCTCTGATAAACAATTACACAGAAGAATTAGCACGTGATGGGAAGTAACGTCTAGAACACTCTGTAAAAGGTAAGCAGGATGGATACAAAGTTTAACATACAACCCTTCTAACAAACCTTGTAAAAGAAAAATCTACACAAATCTTCCCTAGAAACCAGTGACTAGAAGAAATGGCTTCTTCAGCACAAACCCACTGATGATTCTGTAAAATGTAATGTGCTCCCAACTTTGTCATATTTCTTTATGCCAAGAAGCTTTCCTACAACCAACCGTCTGTTAGGAAGATTATCTTTGGAGAACAGTTTTCATAAAGTCTACCTAGTATTCTATCACAGTTTCACCTATAACCTGGGAAATAGGCCAAAACTAAACAGTGTGAAAGTACAGGTGGCTAGGCTTTCTGACATTACTTCTGCTCACGAGAAACCACATTCTAAAGCCACAAGTTATTCCAGCAGGTTGTGCAATGCCACCTAGATCGGTACGACACTGTGCGGACTGTGCATCACTCCAGCAGCTGAGGCGCACGGGCTGCCTGAGGGGGCGAAGCACGAGCGCCGCTAGCTCACTGGTGTGAGCGGTCTTCTTGGCTACCTTGTGACGTGGAGAAGTCCTGTGATGCGGAGCTGGTGGAGGACTCCATCTGAGGGATTTTGCAAGACTGCTCTTCTTCCCACTCCTCCACCTCCTGCTCGAACCTCCAGTTGTCTTCCTGAATGTAATGCTTCAGTTCAACAGACAGGGCTTCCACTTCTCCTAACATCTGATCGGATTCATCAGGGGCTGCCTCTGAGGAAGAACACAGACAGTGACAATGGAGTACCATCCAGTGACAGGTCATGAGGAATCAAAAGGTTCTTTCTGGAAAGAAAAAGAATATGACAGTTTGTCCCTTTTTTCCTAATAAAAAATACATACAAAACCCATTAGTAGTACTGACAGTACAAGGCCAACAGTCACAGCACAGCAATAGCAGCGCCTGGCATAGTAGTAGGCGGACATGCATTGAATATCTATTGAATGACTGACTGACTGACAATGAATGAATGAATGACAGAGAGTAAGGATTTGGAATAGAGGTCAGTCACTGCCAAAGCAGCAAGAACGGACCAAATATTTCTTGGAAATTCAGAAAATCATTAGATCCAATGGAAATTTCAAGCTAAATGGTTTTATCAATGTAACCATTGCACCTATTTTTTTTTTTAATAGATTGGCCCTGAGCTAACATCTGGTGTCAATCATTTTTTTTCTTCTTCTCTCCAAAGGCCCCCAGTACATAACTGTATATTTTAGTTATAGGTCCTTCTATTTGTGCTATATGGGATGCCACCTCAACACAGCCTGACAAGTGGGGCCACGTCTGTGCCCAGGATCCAAACTGGTAAAACCCCGGGCCACTGAACTGGAGCGTGTGAACTTAACCACTCTGCCACGGGGCCGGCCCCAGCACCTATTATTGATTGTAGATAACTTATGGCTACAGTAGGTACTGATATTGATGGTTATAGATAGTATATAGTAGATGTCGATGGTTAGAGATGAATTCCAAGACATTTATACTGCCTCAAGTTTCACACAATTAAGTGCTATCAGAAAGCAGTTTGATACAATGGTTAGACGGTCAATAACAGATGGTCATTAAAAGTTATGATGAAAAATGGCAAGAACATATTAAATTTCACTTCTAACCCTGTGACCAAAACAAAACAAAAAAACCTACAGTAGAATGTTATCTACTTACTGGTTGCCACTAACTAGTCTTTTCACTAAGCAAATGACAGTTTCCACTTGCTTAGCTCCATAATACAAAAATGAGCCACACATGTGATAACAAGGCTCCCATATACCACCAATAGCCAGAACAGTCATTTGTACAGTAACTCCCACAAACAGCTGTTCCTGCTTTCACACTGCAAATATGCAATCACGAAGATCAGTTCCTGCTCAGTGATTGTTCTCCCATCCCCATCCCCCAAACACACTAGCAAATCAGACAACGTGCTGCCTGGACAAAACGCCTCACATGTTTTCTTACTTACACAAAAAGTTTGAATACTAAAAGAAAAAGCTTTCTATGATCTTTGATATGAAACGCTGGTCATAGAACCTCTCACGGAAGATGTGAAAGGGATAAGGAGAAAATAATGCAAATGGAAAACAGCACAGAATTTGAAGTCAGAACTAGATCTGAATCTTGGGCCCACCATTTATTTATTGCCTGTATGACTGGACAACTGGAGCAGCTCAGCTGGAAAATGGGGATAATAAGAATTCCTACCCTGCCTATCTTCCTTTTACAGTTATAAGTTATTAGAGAGAGAAAGTTTGAAAGCAGGCAGTAAGTACCAATATAAATGATAATTACGATTGTTCTTAGCACCAGTGATAGTATTACGAGAAGTATGACACTGTTCAGGCAACTCCACTTGTAAACTTTAGCTCTCCTCCAGAGGGTGCAAAAATATGTGCAGGATAAGGATGTCACTAAAAAAGAAAAAACTAGAGACAACTTAAAAGTCTCTTAATGGGAGGCTGGTTTAATAAATTACATACATATTCCATGCAATGGAATTATTATGCACTTGTTAAAAAGAATGAGTTGGTTCTATTCATGAAAATATACAGATTTGCTGAGATACATTAATTAATACAAAAGATGCAGAATAGAATGGAAAAATATCCCATTTGGGGAAAAAAATGAGGTGAGGGAGACATATCGATAAACAAAATCCAGCATCTGCAGGGAACATTTCTTGAAGACTACGTAAGAAAGCCTGCAATGGATACTCGGTGGCGGGACCAGGGCTCAAGGATGGAGTAGGAAAGCAAACTTCTTTTGTGCTGTTTGTATTTTTTAAATGCATTATTACTTTACAATAAATTCTAGTTTAAATTTTCTTAAGCAACTGTTAGACTGTTTCCTTCCCTGAGCAGCACAGCTGTTCCCCATCTCTGGCTTCGGCTAAGATATTTTTACCTGCACTGAAGTGGGGTAGCTTGTCGTTAATGTACATCAGACAGTACGCACTAACATTTCTCAGGCCCCCATAGGAATCTCTTTCAAGTTCTTCCCAGGAAGATTCGGTAACAGAGATGTCATTGTACTTGAGCCAGACTTGTCGGGGTTGATTGTAGATATAGGCCCAGTAGTGTCCGGCATTTGCTTGTCCTTCATGAACAAGAACCGCATGCAAGCGATAAGGCACCTGCAAATCAGAAGGCACGTTCCTGAGTGAGATTAAGCAAAGTATTCTGACAAAGTTTAGGTTATTAAAATTCAAAATTACTCCCAACTCTCAGACAGGAAAACTACTTATATATACACGTTTGATACGGGGTTCCCAGCATAACGTCTTGTTGATTCAAGATGAACCAACAAAACCACAGCCTTGGAATCTACCACGTACGTCTCAGTTCCCGGATCTTTACAAGCAGACTGTTACCTTGATGACCACTCTGCGGACTCCTTCAACTCTAAACCCCTACGATTATAGTTCTGAAACCAAAGATAACCTAGACCTGTTTATCCCCCTAAGTCCAAACTCAGTTCATCTTCAACTAGAACCACCTTGACTACTCATGTGAAGAAAATGTTTACCATATTTGGGACCGACAAGTTTAGCAGCTATCTTCTTCCATGTTTACTTTACTTAGTACCAAAATTTAAGTTAGCATATTTCATTATGAATCAGTCACATGTTCCCTACGTTTCTTCTTTTTCTTTTTCTGCTTCTTTCCCCCAAATCCCCCCAGTACATAGTCTTACATTTCAGTTGTGGGTCCTTCTAGTTGTGGCACGTGGGACGCCGCCTCAGCGTGGCCTGACGAGCGGTGCCATGTCCGCGTTCAGGATCTGAACTGGCAAAACCCTGGGCCGCCGAAGCGGAGCGCACAAACTTAACCACTTGGCCATGGGGCTGGCCCCCTATGTTTCTTCTTGAGAGTGATCATCTACCTATCTGGAGTGAAGACCCTTTTAACCACATACTTGCGTGTTTCAACATTTGAAAAGCATATATTTTTTTCAATATGGAGAAAATACAGCAATGCTTAAGTGTCAAGTAAGTAGTGAAGAAGGAAAGGAAAGTCAGCCACAGAGTCAAATTAAACTTACATTTAGTCAACACCTTGACATGTTTTTACCAGTGGTGAAATTTCTGAAATAACACTAAAGACAAAATGGGGAAAATCCAAGATTGACAGGTCGCATTCCTTCTACTCGTGGAGAACTGTGCCTCCATGCAACCCTGGAAAGAGAGCTCTCCTCCTGCAGCTGTTCACACAGAACACCCAGAGAAGTCACACCCCTGCCCAGAGCCTCCTTTTCCCTCCATGCCCAGAATGTTATTCTAAACAAAAATTTATGTGGATAATAAGAATTTCTGCCCATTTCCCTTTTGGGGTTGGAGAAAGTTTGAAAGTGCTGCTAAAGGAAGAATCACAAAGGATCGTGGAACTCTGGAAAGAATGGGTTACTAGTCTCTATGCACGCTACTTAATTACCATTGCACTACTTAACTTACCATTTTATGAGAAATTTTTCTTACTAGTCGACAGCAAACCTTTTTATTGTGTGAAAAAATACCATGTGGCAGAATCAAAACAAAAGTTTTAGGTTCTATTGTTAATAAAACATATATTGCCTTTTTTACCCTAAAATAAAGAAACAGAACAATATCTGCTTCTTTCCTAAGTTTATTCTTATATCTCAGGGAGATTCCCACTTGGTTTCAAAGTAAACCATCAAATTTTGTTTTTATATCTACCATTGGCACCACTAGAACATGCCTTGACCACTTTCCCATCCATTTTCATCCTACCTGACGAAGGAGAGGATCACAGTACATCTGCTCAATAGTCTGGGTAGTGCTTGCAATGCAATTCTTTAAATCTGTTAAGAAAGAATATTTAGTTAAGACGATTTCATTCCACATCACACAGGCTGCTTCAACTAAGCAAAGACCCCTGCTTATCTCCACCTGGGACTCTATTTCAGCTTCACTCTATGAACCACAAAGCAGTACACGGTTTTCAAGCACCTGGTGCTTTATTTTATGAAAGCTTTTGGTTCAATATAATAAACTTATATAATCACACAACATATATAACATATGTGATTACACGACATAATATAACTTATTACATTACATAATATAATTACATTAAGGTTTTAAAAAATTATCTCTTATAATTAGAACCAAAATTTCTTAAAGAGGAAACAATCTCTATCTAGAAAAAGACCTTAATGAGTCACTTGGGTGTAAAATATATGTTCCAGAGACAGGACTGGAAAGGAGAAGGCAGAGCAAAAGGTAGGGTTAAATTTCTGTGAATAAGAACTTGGGAGGAATCCGGACTTTTATTTTTATTTTCTTGCTCTCCAGATAAAAGGAGAAAGGAAGGGGAGGGGGGAAAGTCTGAGCAACATGACAAAGAAGCCAAAGGACTTTTAAGATCAAAATGCTGAATAATTTGATTTTAGTTTGTGTGGATTGCTCAAATATTCTCTACCTGACTAACCTTCAGTAAAGAATGCTTCACATAGAAAAGGCTTCTAAAGGCAGGAATACAGGAAAGCTAAATTCTAAGTCTGGGTCAAGTGAAGCCAGAGTTCAGACAACTGCAGCAAGAGGAATCAGCAGATGCAGACAAATTCCAGCCAAAGGTGATCATCAGTGTGTAAGCTACTCAGGAATTACCGGAAATTGTCAAGAGGGATCTTTCCAGTTGTATATGGGAGTGTGAACCTACCTTATGGGGAACTAAAAGCACAAAAGATGTCACCGCCACCATGCCGAAATTCAACAGCATATATGGTAACTGCAGGGAGTGTACCCAAGGCGCCTCACTTCCAAACAGTCAAGACACAGAAAAGGCACAGAGTAACTGTTCGACAGGTTTTAAAAGAGCCAACCTTGTATATCCTGCTCGATCTCACTCCTCCACCTCTGAAGACAGGTCTTAACAAAGTTTATCTCCTCATCTGTGACCGTTCGAGGAGCTGGCCGTGCGGGCATTTCCATGGAAGACCGGGAAGCCCTCAGCGGATTATTCACTGTCTCAGACTTGTGTAGACAATCTTCACAAGAAGAGAAGGAACTTTCAACATCCTGAGAAGAGCTTTCTTTACTTGTACTGAAAGGAGACAAAAATGATGTTCATGCAATAATTTCCAAAATATGCCTCTGCCTAAATTAATGTCCTTTGTAAAGGAAAGCTGCTATATGGAAAAGGACGACTATAATTTAGTGAGCATTTGTTCTGCGAAGGTACTGAGTCAAACCTTTTCTTTCTGAGCACCATCTCATTTAACACAACTGCTTATGAGGCAGATACTATTACCATCCCTATTTTACCAGTTACAAACCTAAGGTTCAGAGAAATTAAGCAACCTACCCAAGTTCACCCAGCTGGTACATGATGGAGAGGGCTTTAAACCCAGATCTGCCTGAGTCTACAGCTCACACTCTCTAACCACTCATCAGAACGCCTTCTCATAAGAAGGGACAAGAAGGAAGATGGAGAAGAGAAGACTGGGACTGGAAGAATCAAGACATCAACTACAGAGTTTCCAAGATGCAACCAACTAAAGTGACACTACCCATCCAGGAATAAAATATGCAGAATCAAGAAAAATGAAGCATCAGCTGAACATCCTGTGTTCTCACTGGAATACAACCAGGTGGCCCCTGGGAGAGCACATGGGGCAGGACTTAAAGGCATTCAATCTCAGCTGCCACCACTCCTTGGCTAAACGCCCAAGGAAAAGTTAGTAATCTAACACCTCAGGTAAGGAATCTAACACCTCGGCTACAAAATGTAAACGTTAACTTCTTTACATCATTGCAGGAAACTAACTGAGAATACAGCATGTAAAGTAAACGTTAATTCATCTACTAATGAACTACTGTCAAACAAACTGCACACAGACAAAGCAGCGGGAATAGAAACTAAGCTTCTAATTGTACTCAGGTTTCTGTTTCACACCAAAGCTGAAGAGCACAAACTTCCCTTAGCTCTGACTTAAAAGAAACGCTCAACTCCTTACTCCTCCCACCCCCGTCTCGCATGCAGAAAATACTACAGGAAACCTCTTTTCCCTAACCCACACATATCAAAGAATAAGCCCAACACAAGCAAAAGAGCAGATATCCCAAGCTCAGAAGAGATCTCTGTCTCTCTCTCACACACATGCATACTGTAATTTTAAAATCTAATAATATCAGGCAGTATTATTTTATGTGATTAAACAGCCTGCCCGACCACTTTTAAAAATTAAAGGCATTTATATTTCATAAAGAATATGAAAACATTCTATTAAAAAAATCCAAACACAAAGGGAGAACGTAAAAAGTAAAAGAACCCCCATCTCTAGCCTCATGTCACCCCTTAGAGATAATTATTCTTAACATTTGGAATGGTCTATCCAGATATGCATTTCCACGCATACATGGATGAATAAATATTAATATGGGGGGAGAGTTGGGAGAATGGTTGGGTTTTTTTTACCATAAAAGTCTAACTTTTTTTTTATGGGTTCTAGTGTTTTTATTAGCCAGGACACACACATCAAATTTGATCCGTGCTGACCCTACGATCAAATTTGGCTCCTCTAGGCCACAAAGCTTGTTGAGCTGGAATACATTCAGAGAGCTCATGTGACTGGTCTTGTTTCTTCACTAGATGTGCCCCTCTGGGCTGTCCTCCTCAATTTCTAGCCAGTTCTTTTTCATGTCTTAATTTTCTATTTACAAATTAGTCTCTCTTTCTTTGATGTTTACTTAGTCATGCATACTTCTCAGCACATGGGAGATGAGATGTTCTGGAAGATCAGGGCTGGAGGATCCCTCTGAGAAAGGCCTTTAGTGGCAGCTAGCTAATAGTCAGCTCAAAATCAAGCAGCCCTGGTGGAGCGTGAACACCATTCCCAACAGTTCAGGAGCCTCTGAAATAATGCCCCCATCCCATGGGCAAGACGACTGCGCTGGGGGGGATTATGAACACTCCCACCCAAGTGACAGTTGGCAAAATCCCACCCTTTAAGACAAAGAGCTCACAGCCCTTGAGCTCTTATGGGGTGAATGGTGGAAAGATGGTGCTTAGTTGAAATTAAACCAAAAAGACAACATAGTCTATCTTTAAAATTTGTTTTTATTACCTTTCCTCGGATGTCAGGTCAGAACCCGGAGAGTGCACTGAAGAAACTGGTAACGTCACACGGGCATCACTCTGGGACGAAGAGCTTTCTGAGGCAGGTTTTGTACTAGCAAATTCAATAACATACTTCAGCATGTCTGGGAGCGGGAACCGAGCCGGGCCCGAGCCGTACTTCACGTACCTGAGAGGCAAAGACAATGGTGCTCTACTGGCCAGGTCTGTCTTGTATTTTGAGACTTGCTGACAAAAGATCTGCTGTTGTGTGGAAAGTCAACTGACAGGCTAATTCTTAAAGGCTACACAATATTTAATATGTTACTCAATCTAACACGTAAAAATTCTCTAACTACCAAAGTAAAACTTGATGACAATCTACATTTTTATACCTGGCAGAAAACATTTCAAATGGGCTTCTAATCAAAGTCAGGCAAGTCAGACCTTCTCTTGATATTATATCACATTTAGGCTTTGGTCATAAAAGTAAATTCTGTTTCTTAAAGGAAAACAGATATATTACCAGTACTCAAATCTGAAAATAATGCTGGTGAGCTAGTACCCAAGGGTTTTTTCTTGGCTGCCCTTTAGAGCAACTATTTTACAATTTAAGAGAAAGCTGGAAATGGGAAGTAGGTGTTGCTAATGGTGAGAGTTTAAGAAAACTGACAAATCTTTCCTCTGCAGAGTCCTAAGTACCCTATTATTCATACACTCGTTCAATAGCATAGGCCTACTACTGAATAGTATAAACTACTGAAGATTTCTTTGGGATCAGTAAATAATAAATATTTACAATATGTAATCAAAATAATTAAAAAATTACTTTAATAATATCCAATATTCTGCCATTACTAGTATAGGTCAGACTCAGTAAAGAGATTTATTTTAATGAATTCTATAGCCCACTATAGTAAACAGAGTTTTTAAATGGTACAATTATTAAGTTGAATGGTTGGTACAGGTAAACCCTATAATTCTGGGATTCCACTTACAAGGGATGAGTCACTTCACATTTTTCTTCTCTGAACAAAGTAGAAGAAAAAAGAGGTACAGAACTAAGAAGAAGGAGAATTGTCTGTTTCTATATTAAAAAGGACACTATGAAATGAAAATGCTAGTGGAAATAAAGTACAATGCAACTCCACATATTGGTGGTAGAGGGTATGTAGCAAAGACACTTCATCTTCACTAATTTAAAGGAGAAGCAGAATTAGGAGCTGCCTGCCACCGAGAGCTGCAGCTTTCACTGGAACGGACGTCAAACGTGTAAAAGTTGAGGAACCTTGGAGAACTGTTCTATTCCTTAGACGTATTTTCTCCCCTTAATTTCGGCTGCTTTCAGCTTACCTAAACTCCACTTACCTTTCAAGATCTACTTTCTCCATGGCATCACCCTCATTATTCCACCCTCCCAGCGCTGGAAAGAACACGTCCCCTCTCTGAACTCCTACAGTACATGAACTAAAAGCCTTGTGTCCATCCCATAGACACTGCTAACATGACATGTCTTCTTAAGCACTTAGTGTTTATGAAAAGAATTAACTAATATATGACTGGCCTGGACCAAAGGAAACATTTTCTTACTAGCAATGCAGCACTGAACTATGTCAAAGGGTTTTAAGTCATCACTTTACATCTGTAACTCTTCCCAGGGTTGCTGTATGCATTTTAATATGATACTTATACAAAATTTCAGGAAAAATTTTTCTCTAAGAAACCTATCTTCAGTTGTGTGACATAATCATTTTCCTTTTCTTCTACTGAATTCCTTTAGACAACTTTTAGGCCCAACTACTTCATACAATGCAGCATCTGTATTAATTTAGTAGGATCAGAGCAAACGTAGTTTCAAAAAAGATGTCTATGCTGTATACAAGAAATCTTATTTTTAATATTACATCAAGGTATCTCAGAGAAGAAATGGTGAACATTTTCTTTCTTTCTTTCTTTTTTATTTCTGCTGAGGATGATTGGCCCTTAACTAACATCTGTGCCAGTCCTCTTCTATTTTGTATATGGGTCATTGCCACATCATGGCTGCCAGCAAGTGGTGTGGGTTCATGCCCAGGAACCAAACCCAGGCGGCTAAAGCAGAACACACTGAACTTAACCACTAGGCCACAGGGCCAGCCCCCTACTTTCGATTTTTTTAACAATAAAAGTAATGCAGGTACCTGATAAGCAAATTCAAATACAAAAAAGTGTAAAACAAACCACAAAAGTCATCTACCCCACCTCAGTTCTACTACCTAATGGTATCCTTTAACAGTTTCTTGTATATTTCCCCAGGAATATGTCACATATAGACAGGCGATTTAAAAAAAAAATTGTCCAAGTAAAATTCTCTGAAACTTTAAAAGGCATTTTATTTTAAAAAGAAAGTGCTAGAGAAAATGCTCCTATACTCTATCTTAGAATTTAAATAAGCCAGAATGCCTTGTTGGTTACTGGTAAATTGAGTATTTGTGAGCTATAATACATTAGGTATGTTTGGTTCTATGAAAACAATTAAAATTTTCCAATCTTACAAAGTATCACTAAAACGTTAAAAGTAAACTATTGCTGCATGTAGAGAGCTCTGTAAATCACTTCCAGGACCGTATCTGAGGAATCAATCCTCAGCTTAAGTCTATATTAAGACAAACAGATGACTGATCACAGTACATCTTGGACAAGCTCTTCCGAAGTGAGAGAGGAAGCTGGGGGAGGGGGAAGGGTCTATCCTGGGCTGGTATGGAAAAGTGCAGCCTCTCAGGGAAATTAATGACCTAGCAAAGGAGTGGGTGGAGATAGGGTGGTGGCAGCAGCAAAATTAAGTAGATGAGTGGGAAAAAGCCATTGACATTGAATGGGATTTCCTTCTTTAAATTCTAAATCAATGAGATCTATCTTGACTAGAAAGAAATTACTCGACTCCTCTTTAGGAAGTCATAGAGTGATTCCACAGAAATAGTGCAAAACAAACAAACAAAAAGGGAAAGATTCTCCGTAAGAGAAAGGACTTTGTGTCAGACATATTAGCCCTTTTAATCAGTCAGCTCTGCTCTAGGTAGAACAGTGTTTTTTTTAATCTTTCCCAGACACTTTCAAATTACTCCCAGACACGTGGGAAACTGCTTTCCCACGACAAAGAGATTGGAGTATTTTGACAGTTACCTCTCTCATATTTATGAAAAAGATACCAAGGAGAGTAGAAAAAGTGAAGGGCTAGGAAATCTGGACTTGAGTCTTCTTGAGGTCACTGCCAGTAACTAACTGTGCCACTGTGGGTCACTTAGGTCCCCTGGGACTCATGGATACTATTAGTTCATTTTAAAGACTGCTTCACACTTAGAAAAAAAATTTTCTTAGCTATTTTATAAAATATACTAACAAATACTTAATTTTTAAATAGGAGCAAATTATGATTTTAATGTTCTCCTCTTGCACGTTTCTAAGCACAAAGCTGTCCGCGACTCACCTTTCCAGTTTTTGCTGCAGAACTTTTACTTCCTCCTTCAGCTTTCGAACGCACTCTCTCTTACTTCGAATGAGCTCTTTACTCCTGTACATGTACCTAAGCAAATGATAATCCCACAAACACAATTTATATTTAAAAACATTAATGACACAAAGTCTCAGCAAACTAAGGATACACGGAAATATCCTCAATCAGACAAACAGCATCTACGAAAACACAAAGCAAACATCATACTTAACGGTGAAAGACAGAAAGCTTTCCCCTAAGATCAGGAACAACTCAAGGATGCCTACTCTCGCTTCTTCTATTCAATGTTTTATTGGAGACGTAGTCAGTGCAATAAGGTTAAAAAAAAAAAAGAAAGAAAGAAAAGGTATAGAGATAGTAAAGGAAGAAGTAAAACTGCCCTTACTTGCAGATGACATGATCATCTACATAGAAAAATCTCAAGGAATCTACAAAAATGCACCAGAACTAGTAAGTGAGTTTAGTAAGGTCAAAAGATAAAGTCAATTAAAAAAGAGAGGGAAAAAATCTACTGCATTTCTGTATACTTGTAAAGAACAAATGGAAAGTACAATTTTTAAAAAACCATACAATGACATCAAAAGCATGCATTAGTTAGGGATAAACTTAATAAGATATGTGCAAGACCTATACACTAAAAATCATAAAACACTGTTGAGAGAAATTAAGTCTTAAACAAATAGAGCTATACCATGTTCATGGACTGAAGGAATGAAAACTGTTAAGATGTCAATTTCCTCAAATTGATCTACAGGTTCAACACAATCCCAATCAAAATCTCAATAGCTATTAGGTAGAAAATGACAAGCTGATTCTAATATTTATATAGACAGGCAAAGGCCCAAAACAATTTTGAAAAAAGAAAAACAAAGTTGGAAGATCTACACTACCTGATGTCAAGATTTACAATAAAGCGACAGTAATCAAGACAACATGGCACTGGCCTAAGATTAGACAACAGACAGAATACAGACTCCAGAAACAGATCCACAAATAGATGTCCAATTAATTTTTGACAAAAGTATCAAGGTAATTCAATAGAGGAAAGGAGAGTCTTTTCAACAAATGGTACTGGAATAACTGGACATCCACATGCCTCCATTCCTCCTCCTGCAAAAAAAACCCCTCACCTCATACTATATATAAAAATAAACTCTAAATGGGTCATAGACATGAAGATAAAGTTAAAATTACAAAATTTCTAGGCAAAAATAGAACAAAATTTTTGTGACCTTGGGTTGAGAAAGATTTCTTAATTAGGACACAAAAAGCACAAACTATAAAAGAGAAACTGATACATTAGACTTCATTAAAACTAAAAATTCCTAGTCTTCTAAAGACACTAGTACAAAAATGGAACAGACAAGCAAGACAACAAATATTTGGATTTCTATCTAAAATATATAAAGAATTCTTACAACTCAGTATGAACACAACCAACCCAATTAAAGCAGACAGAAGATCTGGACAGATACTTCACCAAAGAAAATACACAAATGACCATTAATCAAGCACATGAAAAGATGCTCAACATCGTTAGTTATCAGGGAAATATAAATCAAAAGAAATTAAGATATTCCTACAAACCCACTAGAATGGCTAAAATTAAAAAGACTGATAATCGCAAGCATTGGTGAGGATTTGGAGCAACTGGAGTTCTCTGCTGGTAGGAATGAAAAATTATTCAGTCACTTTTGAAAATACTTTGGAAATTTTTTATAAAGTTAAACATACACTTTTCATACAACTCAGCAATCTCACTCCTAGTTATTTTACCCAGAAGCATAAAAACCACATTAACACATCTGTGAGTGTTCACAGCAGCTTTATTCATAGTAGCCTAAAACTGGATACATATGAAATGTCCATCAATTGGTGAGTGGAAAAAATATCGCAGTACATCCATACAATGGAATACTACTCAATAATATCAAAGAACAAACCACTGATACATGCAACAACATGGATGAATCCCAAAAACATTATCCTAAATGAAAGAAAATGGTCACAACAGGGTACATACTGAATATAAATGTCACTGATATGACATTGTAGAAATGGCAAAACTATAGGGCCAGAAAACAACAAAGTGGTTACCAGGGCCTGGAGGTAGGGGAAGGGACTGGCTGCAAAGGGGAGGAGGGAGCCTTCTGGGTGGTGGAAACGTTCTATATCTTGACTGTGATGGTGGTTACCTGGCTGCACACATTTGTCAAAGCTCACTGGCTATACACCTAAGAATGGTAACTTTTTTGTGTGTAAACTATACATCAGTAAACCAGACTTTAAAAAGATTAAAATTCTATAATATAAGTCTCTCTAGAAGTTCTTTCCCCAGAAATACAAATAGTATTCAGACTAGAAAGAAATACACTGGGGTTACTCCAGATACTGTTCTTCACCCCCAAATTAGCAGGGCTTTCACCTAAAGCCTACCCACTCAAATTGCGGTCCAGAGATCAGAAGCATCATTAGCATCACCCTGAGAGCTTCTTAGAAATGCAAACTCTTGGCCCCAACTTAGATCCACTGAATCCAAATCTGCATATTATCAAGACCTCCAGGTGATTCCTATGCACGATACACTTAGTACATGCTCACTTCTGCTGCAATACATCGAGACGACAATTTCCCACAGAACTCACCTGTCCATATAAATGATCTGAGGAAACTCCAGCTTATTGTGAATTTTCTCTGGCTGACCAAGGGACTGATTGAACTCAAATCTTGAGAGCTCAAAGGTCAACACCGGAGGTAGCTTTGTAAACCAACGCTGCGTCAAGAGTAGAAATGTTGGAGAAAGAAGTTAATTTTAGGAACCAGCAGCAGCCAGATTTAAAACACCCCTCATCAAAGTTTCTTCTTTTGGTATAGAATTTATATTCAAACCAAACTCATACTAGAACTTTGTTTAGTCCCAAATACTAAAGGAAATGACCACTTAGAATTATGCCCTCTTAGAGAATATGATTGAAGAGTCCTCAAGACTCCAAATTTAGGAGCCAGTCAACAGCATTTTATTCAAATATCATCCTCAGAAATAATCACCCTTAAATATGTGAACTGCACCAAGCTTCTACACAACTCATTCCTTACGTCATCAGTATTCAAAAGAGGCTCAAACTTGAAGAAAATGGCCAGCCAACCAAAGAATTAGAAATTATGATCTAAACAGCATATAACATAAGAGACAACGATCTCTATGAATCAGCTCAAAAGACTAATAGGTGTACATACATTATATACTATTATCTACAGTCTTTACTATTTATTTACAGTATTTATTTACACAATTTGAATCCCCTTTATGTCTAAAAAGCCTCACGATTATGAGTTCTCAACTTTCTGAGAAAATCTCTCAATTCCAAGAATTTGCATGTCTCCTGAGAGACCCAATCAAACCAACCTACAACGTTTCAAGAAAAGAAAGCGCTGACTTATAAAAAAGATCTCACTGTCACTGATCCTGGATGAGGAAAAGCTAAACCAGGAAGGGCATTTCTCTTCAATTCACCTGTATGCCAGAGGTCTGTATGAATCGCTTTACCCCTTTACCAAAGGTGCAAACAGCCACGCTCCCTTCTCACACCCTGTTGGCATGAGGTGAATCCAGATAGTCTGTGTGATGGTACCCAGGGCTAAATCTAAACAAGCATAATGATTTTCATTTTTTTATAGAGTTCCTAGCCTTGAATAAAGGTCTCCAGAGGTCTAGCAGCTAATGAACACTCCTTCTCTTTTGTAAGAGCCTGCATCAGCTCTGCACAGAGGGCACAGATGTTATGCCTCTCAATGTGGAATCAGTACTTCCTCTGAAAACTAAGGAGGCGGTAGCTCTCTCCAGTTGCCACTGCTCTACAGCTAATATACTTTGACAAGGCTCATCTTAGGCTTCCTATTTTAATTCAAGAAAGCTTTTCTTTCTCCTACAGTAATTACCAAGTTGGACTCATATAAGTCACAATTTTGTTTCAAAATGTATACAAAAGGAGAATAATCCAAGCTGTGTGGTGTTGACAATTAAGCTACAAATGCAACTCACAAATTCTTAACCCAACTAGAATTTTGAGATATTAATTACCCTTGCTCTCTAACTTCCCACTTTCTTTCCAACCCACAAAAATAAATAAATGAATATTAAATTTAAAAGCAAAGGCAGAATTTACAACCGAGAACAATAAATACTATAATAGGGAAAATATTCTAAATGGCATACCATAGGAGTTAATCACTGTACTTTTACCCTCCGAAAATATGGAGGCAGTGGGTTCTCCCTACTCAGGTACAGGTAGGCTTCAACAGAAAGAGAGAAACTTGATCATACTTAAAACATCAGAAGCAGCACACAACCTTTATATGATTAACTCAAATTCACACTTTTAGTAAAGAATTCATTTATCAAACACTAAGACTCACTAGTTCATATCAACTCATGAGAGACTTCAGACTAGTTCAAGTTCTGTTAAGTGTAAAGTTATTTAGCATGTGATGGGAAAATAGTTTGCCAAAAAGCACAGTCCTACTTAACTGGTTTTGCCATTGGCACAGCAAATAAAAAAATATCCAACTCACCTCTTGTCCATACTTCACTGAATGATCGGAAGGAAGCAGCTCAATGTCACCCTCCACCATGGCCCCTTCCAAACATTCGTCTAAGTTGCGATAACCATTTACCTGAAGGGGATACTGGCCGAAGGTCTCATTGTTACAAAAGTGCTTTCCTAGGCAAAGAAACAGATTGCTTTTTTAAAGACATCACTACTGCTATCTAAAGCTTTTTTTCTGGCACCACAGACACAATATCTTCTTAATTCAGCAACTTCCTGAGAACTGGTTAGAAGTAGACGTCAGCCTGCGTGGCAGCCTCTACTGAGCCAGTGGATGCGGGCACTGATCACTACAACTGCTCACATCGCAAAAAGAAAGACAACCAGACACTATGTGCCACCTGATCAAAGACAATCCACCACCTGTGAATTAGTCTTGCCAAAAAAAGCCTTACCTGAATCTGGCCAAACTCTAACTACCAATTTACAAAAATAGGAGGAGGTAGAAAGGAACATGTAAAACTATGTCACAGATATGCGAGTAGCACAACTTCAGACTGTAGGGAACGCTGGAGAACAAATAACCCAGGTTCTTAAAAAAAAAATACGTTTCAAGGAGAAACGAATGGAGAGGGAGAGTCTACAGATTTTGAAAAGAGACTTGAAAGACATGTCCACCAATCATACATGAATCACATTTGGGTCCTGATTAAAGCAAACTGTAAAAATAAACACACTCCCCACCCCCTTCTCTCTCCCTCTCTCTCTGTATATGTAATTATAAAACAAATTGGAAATTTGAACACTGACTAGGTATTTGATATGAAGAAATGAGATTTTTTGGAGTGACAGTGGTAATGGGTTGTTCTAAAAAGACTGTTGGAGGGGTAAGAGCAGACAGGGGTCAGATGGGAAATGACCAGCCATGGCTAATGGTTGCTGAGTTCATGGGGGTTTTTATCTTGCTCTATTTGTATGTGCTCAAAATTCTCCATAGTTAAAAACAAAACAAAACAGCATTATGTGTCCAACATGCGGCTTAGAGAAACCTCTTTTGTAGACAAACATTTTTGGCAGTCTCACTCAATAAAACCTTTTCAGATTAAATATTATATTAGAAAAAACAACACTAAGAAACATCATTGTGTGTCTGACATTAATACTAGATTTGGGGAGTACTAATGTTATACAATTTAATAGAACAACTCTGAGATAAACATTGTGCCCATTTTACAAATGAAGAGACTGAGGATCCAGGAGCTCACATAGTTTGTCCACGATCACACAGATAGTAAGAGGCAGAACCAACATGTAAACCTGGATTTGTCTGACTTTCAAGCCTTCTCATTATGCTGCCTCCCAAAGGGACACAGTCATGTACAGACATGGTCACAGGTCTAGACTCAACACTTAGAGCAGACAATTTACCTTCACGAACCCCTTCAGTGAGGAAAGTACCGTAGAAGAGCTGCACCATTGGATTTTCAGATTTGTTCCTGGGATCGCTGCTTTTAAAAAAAGGAGACAACTGTTCCATTTGGATCAAATAAACACTGCACTAACCCCAACCATCAATCATTCAAAAGCAAAAATAATACATTTTCATCAACCCCTGAAGAGCCAGGTATGGTCAAAAATCAGTCATGAATTAGTTCAGTTCAAGCATTCATTAACAAGTATCTGCCCAGCATTGTGCCAAATTCTGAAGGCACAAAGACAGGAAGACATGATCCCTGGCCTTGCAGAGCTGAAAGTCTAAAATCAGAGTCACAGATGCAGACAAATACATATATTTGTATACATTCGATCTATGCATCTATATCCAATCATAGAGGTGTACAAGGCACAGAAGTAGTATAGAGGTAAGAATGAACCCTCATGCAGTTTGCATATACAAAACTGTTCCCAGTGGCATAATAGTAATGCAATGAAAAGAATTCATTTCTACAAGCCCATCTTAAATTGTTATTAACTATATAAGTTGCTATCTGCAAAGCTGTTTTATGATATACATTTCTTCTATCTAGAGTTAACACAGTCTAGAAAACAAATTTCTCAAGATTTGTATTAAGCAAGGGATACTTGTATTCTCTGCCCTGAATTTCACTTCTGTCAGGGACTGAAACGACCAAAAGCTAGCCTCTAACATTCTGCATAGACTTCACAAGTCATCTCAGATTAAATTTAATATATCCATACTGTACCACTATATTCACACCTAAGATTTATTTAACCTTTTAATACATTTTACAGCACAGGCTATGACTTTATCAAAGTTAACAGTCTTGGGCCTTTTAGTAAAAAAGTTGCAGGTTAAGATGATTATCTATATCCTCAGAGAGGAAAACCAAAGGCAATGGGGATACACAACAGCGAATACCTAAGTGGTCATCCCATGAGGTTTGCTAAAAACCAGCAATTTCTACTTGAGAAGAGTACTTTTCCCCCATATCGTAATTCTCACTGGACCACCGTGAAGAGGAAGGATGTACAAACAAATCCTCAACACTCACTTAACATTAACAGCTAGCTGGAATGCGTCCTCTAGCCAATCCAGGAGCTTGTGTGTGAATTCACTCACATCTTGCTATAAGAGAGGCACAAATTGCATAAGAGTTAGACCCAACACTATACTTCAGGAAATGAACATTTGCTCTCATCTCACCAATGACTAAGACTCTACTGCAACGAAAGGATTTATTTTTCAGGGTCAAATATCATGAAGATACAAGGAACACGGGAACCTAGCTACTATGGATAAACAGAAGGCGCGCGGGGCAACCTCTGACTAGGCCGTGGCTGGGAGGAAAGTGGAACTCTACCACCTCCGGCCACAGCTTTCCGTAACTAACTAACGAAATTCCAATTAGGCCTTAAAAAAAATCCAAAGAACAGACTGTGGTCCTCTAGAACAATATAAGATCTGAACGGAGATAGGAAACTTTTATGAAATGCTTTGAGAATTTTACAGAACTGCAGGACCTTTACATAAATACAAAAATTATATTATGAAGAAGCAGCTGCTGTAATAGCGACAGCTTTGTTTTTTGACAGGAGGCAGAGAAAGGAGAGTGCTAATGTCTAGGAGAGAAAGATTGCTCAGAAAAGCCACTGAACTCAGGTTTAGATAGTCTTAAAAATAGGCTTTCTATCTGGGCCATCCCAAGACAAAGGCACAGACAAAGGACTTGACTTTTCTCTGTGACCCTTTGCTATGATTCACTGAGGTTATTTTCCAATCTCCTCCTTTCTACTTGAACAGCCCGTCTATTCTATTTCTTCCTCTCTTTAGAACTGCCAGCCTCCCCGACACAGCGTGCACACACACGAACACACACACACACACACTCTTTTTACCACCTGTTCCTTAGGCATTATAAGGGACAAAAACAGGCACCCGTAGTCCTGTTCAGTCATGTTCAAAACTTACTACACAGTTGAAATAAAGCAACATCACAGTAATATTAACAAGGTATGATTGCAAACTCCATGGAGTTTGAGGAAAACAAAAGAAGAACAGGCTTCTTTGTACCTGCTGTTCCTCAGGTGATCGGAACGCTCCCTTCAAGAGATCTAGGGCTGCGGAAGGGTCTACAAATTTGCGATTTGATCCCATCATCAGAGCAAACAAATACTGAAGCTCTTGCATAAACACGATGTTTCTCTTTTCCTGTAGAAAGGACAGCAATGTATTTGGAGAATTAGAACTTATAGAGGAAAAGTTATCACTGCCTAATTGATATTTCCCTAGGGCTAGGTCAGAGTCAGGTCTCAAACTATGTTATAGGTACTCTCATAAGGTCTCTGTTGGGGATTGCCCTAACCTGAGGAATATCTATGTAAAAGCCAGAGAGAGAATATTCTCAGAAAAGCAAAAATGCTTATTTTCTGAAGCTGCTGCCCTCTCTCATGTTAGGAGAATGTATCACCCAGGTGAAATCCTGGGAAGCGTTAGATCGAGGGCAGGAGGTTTGTCCTTTGGCAAAAACAGATTGAAGGCTCTTCAGAAGAGGGTGGGGGCCTCAGGCATCAGGCCATCTGTCCGGCATCGCCCAGCCTGAGGGGCTGATAAGCAGTGTAGGAGCTCACTATTTCTGAATCTCCCTCTGGGGCACAGAAGCTGAGGCCGTCAGGGTGACTTGCCAATTTCTTCGAACTGCTTTTCTAATTTTATTCCTATGTAACTTTACATTTTGGTAAACCCTTATTTCTTTTTTTTTTTTTTTTTTAAGATTTTTTTTCCTTTTTCTCCCCAAAGCCCCCCCAGTACATAGTTGTATATTCTTCGTTGTGGGTCCTTCTAGTTGTGGCATGTGGGATGCTGCCTCAGCGTGGTCTGATGAGCAGTGCCATGTCCGCGCCCAGGATTCGAACCAATGAAACACTGGGCCACCTGCAGCCAAGCGCGCAAACTTAACCACTCGGCCAAGGGGCCAGCCCCCGGTAAACCCTTATTTCTTGTCACAAAGAAGGCAGAAGAGCCATTTGGAAATGAAAACATGTATTAGCACAAGCAAAGAGCATCAGTTATCAGCTTTAGCCAAAAATGTAAAAGCCTTTGGGATGAAAGGAACTAAACAGTGAAGATTCCTCAGCACCAACTTACCGTGTGACTTGGACAATTTTCAAGCACATTCTGTGGCAGACTATAGCTGAGCACAAGTCTTCGAAATTCAGGCAATTGAAAGAGAGACTGAAATAAAGAAAGAAATGGACTCATAGCCTTTTTTTTCAAAATAATTGCAGCAAAAAAATATTTCTTTTACCTTCCAAGTGCATATAATGTCAACCTAGTAATTCCACTTTGCTACATAAAGGGAAATAATAATAGCCATGCATAAAAATTCAGCCGAAAGAATGTTAATCCTTTTAGGAAAAAACAACCTACTGGCTAACAATAGGAATAGATTAAATAAATTATAGTACATTTACACAACAGACTATTATGTAATCATTAAAATAATATTATAGAAAAATGTTTTCATAAAATGGACTACTACGTAGCAGTGAAAATGAATCAAGAGCTACATGTATCAACATGGATAAATCTCAGAAATATATTTTGTGTGAAAAAATAGACTATTACACTGTTTATATTAAGTTTACTTATACATAAAACGACACGATTATATTGCTCAGGGATCCATACACGTGTGGTTATACCTGTGGGGAGCGAGGATGTAACTGGGGATGGTACAACAGGGACTCAGAATGCAGGGATTTGTAACATTTACTTCTAAAGCTGGGTGGTAGGTATGGCAGTGTTTACTATTCTCCATTCTTTGTCCTAAGTATTGTATTTCAAAAAATTTTAACAGCAGATATCTCTAGCTGGCAGAATCAGAAACAGGGATTCTTTTTATTATTTGTAAATCATACATTTTTCTACTATGAACACCTTTTGCAAGTTAACGCTTTTTAAAATCCCTTGTTTGAATATAACTCCTCATCCAACATACGCCTCAAATGAAAAACCCCTCAAGCCTGAATACTGGACCAGGCAAAACACTTTGCAATCAGAACTAAATAAAATACTTGA
The DNA here is from genome assembly GCF_021613505.1 of Equus quagga. Taxonomy (NCBI): domain Eukaryota; kingdom Metazoa; phylum Chordata; class Mammalia; order Perissodactyla; family Equidae; genus Equus; species Equus quagga. Next base: position 62,169,856 of record NC_060280.1, read on the forward strand.
ATTGTATTGAAAAAAAAAAACCCAGGAGTGAGGCCAGCCTGGTGGCACAGTGGTTAAGTTCACGCGCTCTGCTTTGGCAGCCTGGGGTTCCCCGGTTCGGATCCCGGGTGCCAAACTACGCACCACTTATCAAGCCATGCTGTGACAGGCATCCTACATATAAAATAGAGGAAGATGGGCACAAATGTTAGCTCAGGGTCAATCTTCCTCAGCAAAAAGAGGAGGATTGGTGGTGGATCTTAGCTCAGGGCTAATCTTCCTCAAAAAAACCCAAAAAACACCCCAGATATACCTTCTAATATCAAACACAAACTCACAGCAATGGTATCTGACCGAGCTGCGTGCCACCTCTCCAACTTCCCTCACTCTCTCACAAGCTCTACTGGGATTTAATCAGTAGGGTGGGGGTACAACTGGGCTGGGAATTTAAAGTTACGTCCCGTTGCTTTACCACAGTTTTGTCTGGAGCCAGGACTGGATTGCTTAGCTCCCTGCTGGGCCCACTGTCTTCTCTTTCACCTCATCTGTCTACCCAGCACTTCTCCATTCCTCCCAGTTTCATTCCTACTCTACCCCAGATTTTCCAGAACCTCTGTTCTACCATGAGAAAAATGGCTTTACCTTCTCAGTCCCACTTCACTCTACCTCCTCACCTCTACCGAAATCTGGCTTTCCCCAAAGATGCCATTTTTCTTAAAAACTACAAAAGCGTGAGCTAATAGTACTCAGATTTCCCAATCCAGTACTGATATGATCCTCTGCCACCTGCTGCCTCTCCTGTATTCTCGGTGTCACTTAATTACATCCTCCTCTTCCTCCAGCCATCAAAGTTTAAAACCTCAGAATAATCTTCACATCCTCTCCCTTTCTTAACTACCCACAGCCAATAAGTAAGAAGACCCTGGACTCTGCCTTTGGAGTGCTGTTTACACCCACCTCCTCCCTATCAGGCCCCATCAACCGCTCCAGTCAAACTCCCATCACTGCTCCCATGGATCACTGCCATGGTCTCTCTGCCTCCAGAACTTACCCTCCACCAATCCACTTGCCACACAGGATCTTCCAACCTGTATGTTTCTAATATAACCAAAAAAAGCTCCTGATTCACTGAAGACTATCATCTGATAATAACTCTTCTTACTATCCCAAGTCCTGTCACCTTACTAGGTGACTTCAGTCAACATCCAATCCATAGGACATCCTATCAGCTTCACCTTCAGAATAAATCAAGAATCCAACCTCTTTTCTATTTCCATGGCTCCCCGCCTGGTCCAGGCCACCATCACTTCTCACATGACGACTGCAACAGCCTCCTTCAGAGCTCCTTCCACGTGAAACCTTGCCCCTCCATCCTGCTCTCCTCCTAGCAGCCAGAGGGAGGCTTTTAAACCCCGGGCCAGAGTTCACCACTCCTTTGCTCAGAACCCTCTGTGACTCTCCATCTCACTCAGAATAAAAGACAAGCTCTCTCTCCAACCTCAACTCCAGTGACTCTTCTCTCTGCCCCTAGCCTTCCAGCCACCTGGTACTCCTTGATGGCCCATGAACACACCAAGCCTACCCCCACCTTAGGGCCGTTGCTCTATGGTTTCCCCCACCTGGAATGTTCTTCCCACATAGCTGCCCAGCTCACTCCCTTGCCTCTTGTGTATCTGGCATCTGCTCCAATCTCATCCCCTCAGTGAGGCCTAACTTAACATCATAGCTAATATGGCAGCCTGCTCCTGTCTCTCCTGCAGCAATTCCAAACTTCCTGACCCTGCTATTTTTTCTATCACTCTAATCACAGTCTAACATATTACATCAATTTATTTAGTTAACTAGCTAGTTTTTCAGTTTATTGTTCCTTATCTGTCTTGCCTCAAGAGAATTTAAATTCCATAAGGCAAGGCTCCATCTTGCTTTGGTTCACTCCTACATCTCAAGGGCCTAGAAGAGTGCTAAATATACAAGAGGTGTTCAACCAGTATCTATTGAGGGAACACAGAGGTGCATCCATTCAGCCCAGGGACCCCTTGGCTTCCTGAGCACCTTATCTCTAGTGACATATTCATCCACCTCTATACCCACATCCAAGGCCAAACCCAGGATATGTTAATACCTGAAAAGCTGCCAATTCTCAGATCCAAAATTCAGAAAGTCCCACTCTTGAACCATAACTTGTCTTCTGGTTTATTTGTTCAATAACCCATAGGACATGTGATCTATGACTTCATCACGAGTCCAAGCAAACTGACCTCTTTCAGTTCTTCCTAACCATTAGTTCCTTCCTGTCTTCATTTTTCCCTCTATCTAGCTTTCATTTCATGGTCTTTAACCACCTTCCTTTAATTCTCAAACTGTCCTTTTGTCCTTTCATCATACCCAGCAAATCCTCTGACTTAAATGAATTTAATTTTCCACTTAAGAGTCTCAGAGTGCTAAGAGAAAGTCCTGATAAAACCAGGACATTGATATCACTACACATTTAAGGTCAAAAACCTCAAGTAGATCTCCAAGTTTTTAGAAATGCTACTAGTGTATTCTGGTGCCAACTGGTTTTCCAACTGTCTACAACAACTATTTTAAACTTTCACTCCCTTTAAAATCTGACTCTGTCACTTCTCCACTCTGTCTCAGAAAATGGCTGCCTATTTCACAGATGAAAAAATGACTATTAGAAATGATTACAACTTTAATTTGCAGTCATCATTTCTTCCTTCTCCCTTCCCCTAGCACTCTCTTGCCCTTTTCCTCTTTAGGACCAATCCCTTCCTACTCGCTCTATCTGTCCTCTCACGCGTTCTCAGAAACCTTACCCAGTTATCCCCTCTATCTGCTAGCCCTTTTCAAGATCTCTCATAGGAGTGAAGGCTGAGGGGGAAGTGAATCCAGGGAAGGTTGGCAACCTGTCTTCCTCTCGATAGAAAAGAACTGACTCATGTCCCTAATTCCACATTAGCTTCTACTTTCTATTCTCAACACAGATGCCAGTGGTCCTCTTGAAACAGAAGTAGGATCATATCACTTCTCTGCTCCAAGCTTTCAATAGCTTCCCATCTCATATACAATTCCTAAATCCTCATCATAACTGCAAACTCCCCCACCCCACCTCCACTACCTTTCTGACCGCCCCCATCACTCAGTCCCAGGCTTCTTACTACTTCTCAACATATTAAACAAGCTCCTGAATCTGGATCTTTTCACACTTGCTGTTTCCTGTCTGTAGTGTTCTTTATGTAATTATACAAAATGTTCTTTATGTAATTATATGGCTCATTCCTTCATCCTCTTCAGGCCTCTGTTGAAATGCCCACCTTATTAAAAAGACCCACCTAACCAACCTGTATAAATAACACCCCTCCCCTCTCTAGCTGAACCCTCTCTAGCCCCACTACCCTCGTTCATTTGTCTTTGGGGCACTTATCACCACCTCATACATAGATTGTTTACAATCTATCCCACTCTTCTCAGAGCAAACTCCATGAAAGTAAGGGCTTTGTTTCACTCACTCCTGTTTCCCCAGTGCTAAAACAGTGCAAGCACATGGTAAGTGGAATAAATTCAAGGATCATACGTGTGGAAAGTGAGGATTTCATTTTTGGCTGAGTTGCTGGGGAGATGCCAAGTACTGATGAAGAAGATTGCTGCGGTGGGAGCAAGTGTTGCATTGTGCCCATGCTGACTTTAAGGTGCCTGGGAGATACTTCTGGAGAAGCAACACTTGCTCTAGGGGAATCCATCCACTCCCTTGGCTTTATCATCATCTATAGGCTACTGATTCCCAGAACTGTATCTGCAGCCCAGATCTTTTTACTGAATTACAGATTCATATAGTTAACTGCCCACATAGTATCTCCATGTGACACCTCAAACTCAGCATGTATAAAACTGAACTGAAATCCCACTCTTAACACACACGTGTATTATTCCTCCTCCAGCATCAAATGGCACCATCAGGCACGTGGTTACTCAAGCAAGAAACCGAAGATTCTTTCTTAACTCTCTCCTGAACATATCCTATATTCAGTCGCTCACCAAATCCTGCAGATTTGATCTCCTAAATGATCTCTAAAATGCTTTCATTCTCTCTTTTCATGGTTTATGCCACTTCTTTATTCCAGGCCCCATCATTTCCTGCCTGGATATTTACAATTGCCTCCCAACAGCTGATTCCTCTTTATTAACTCTTGCTTTGCTGTAATACAGTATTTACTAAATGCTAATCCAAAACACCTATTCAACATATTTACAACCACAGCAGATTTGTTTTTAGTACTGCCCAATATAGACACCAGAACATCTAAATCTAAAACACAAGAAAGCAACCAAAGCATAATAACGCCATGGGGGAAACTCCCCAGGTTTATGTATCTGGTTCCACTTTTCTAAAGCTATGTTTCTCACATTTCAGTTTAATAAATTACAAAATTGCTTCCAGAAGACACAGTTGTCTCTTAAAAATATCATACCTGAATAACAGCACTAAACCAACATGTATTGCCAACATTTTTCAGCCCAACTGGCCAACCATCAACTCGCCTCCAGTCATTGGGATTGGGATTTTCTCCCCAGACTTCACAGCGTTTTCTTTTTGAGCGTTTAGTTTCTGCAGAGGTTGCCTCATGCATCCTATATTGTGCCAATATAGCACACATCAAAAAAGAAAAAAGTTAAAGGACAATATACTATATGGAAGATGCTGGTAACCTTTCATAGATAATTCAAAATGCCAGATAAACTATTTACCGAGTAATCACTGGCTATATAGTAACTTCAAGATTACAACTTAAGTGAAAAGTAAGGCTTAAATATAGAGATATTAATCCTTCCATAACAGAGATTACTACTAATAAGGTCCACGATGGAACTGAGTTGAGACTCGAGACTATTTATGGCTACCACACTGAAAGTTTTAGATTTTAACAACAGCGCCCCATCTCAGACTTCGCCATTGAAAGAGGCAAGAGAGACACTCTGCTAAAGATAAGAGCCTCCAAATTGCTTAGCACACAAATCATGTCCCGTGTTTCCCTGAAAGAAACAACTCAGCAGTGACAGGGAAGACACATGTCTGGAAACTGAGAGGCCACCACTGGAAGTGGATATCTGTGAACACCACCAGACAATCGCCAAATCAGTACCAATTAAAAAAATATATCCTCTGGTCATGTCTGAGACAGGGCAGTTGAGTGGTAACTTCCATTTTTCAAAAAGCCAACAAAATAATCCTCCAATTTTACAAAGACTCAAAGCTTATAAAAGGAATACACATTTATCAGATACTTGCAATGGGATGGGGCTTTTCCCCCTAGCAATTGTGAACTAAAACCTTGTAGGCTTCTACTCAAAGACTACAGTATGTACTATGACCCTTATCATATTTGGCTTCTTCAAAAGTGAAACAAAGAGTAAGTAAGCCAACGTGAATTTAAATGTTCTCCTAAAAGAAATTTCACTTGGGTGCAATTTAAAGGAGCTTGGCAGAATTGTTCCTTAGTGGCATTCACAGAGCTATTGCCTTTGACCTATAGACTAATCTGGAGAGCAAAGACTATAAATTAAATCAATAACCTGTTAAGATCTCTTCCATCAGCTTGAATTTTGGGGGACTCCAGTAGACTCAAAGCAATGGCAGCCTGAAGATCATCTTTGTTATCATGAGTAAGGTCTATTACTTCTGGAAGATAAATAGAAACCTAATTAGTTTACATGCACGAAACACTGCCCCTCTGCCTATATTGTAGGAGAAAAGGTAAAAGCATTCACAAAACTAGATATACTCCCTAGCTCTCAATACAATGGTTCATCATGTAACAATTTATTACTCTATGCCAGAGTCAAATGAATAACTTACAGCTACACTGTAACCTTAAAACTAGCCAAGAGTATAGTAATAACAAGCTGCTAAAATGCAATGTATCAAATACCCCCTGCTGCAGTTTTATTCCACAAAGTCAAAAACATATCCCATACCCGTAGGTTAAATAGTCTCTTTACTTAACATCAAAGAACATCAGCTAAATATCAAACATTCATTGAACAGAAATTTTCAACCTCAACAAATTATTCTAGAGAATAGAAGACATACGCCTCAAGTCATTTTATGAGGTCAGCATAACACCTCGGTATATCTCAAGCCAGTCAAGAATAGTAAGAGAAAGGAAAAATGACAAACTCACACATGATCACAGATGTAAAAGACCCAAACAAAACATTAGCTAACAGAATCCAACAATGTACAAAAAAAGATTATATATTAAGGTCAAGTTGAGTTCATTGCAGGAATGAAAAATTGAGTTAACATTAGAAAACAGACCAATAAAATTCACTATCTTAACAGCTAAAGGTAAAAAGGATCATCTCAATAGATACAGAAAAAGTATTTGATAACACTCAAACTCTATTCAGGAATAAAAACTCCAAGCCAATTAGGAACCTCAGGCTGAGAAAGAATATCCATGAAAAGCCCACAGTAAACTTCACACTTAATTGTGAAATGTTAAACACATTTCCTTTAAAACCAAGATGAAGACAAAGATGTCCACTATCAGAGCTTTTCCTCACCATGCTTCTGAAAGTTCTGGCAAGTTCAGCAAGAAAATTTTAAAAATTAAAAAATATAAAGATTGGGAAAAAAGAAACAAAGCTGTCATAATTCACAGATAATGATCAACTATGAGGGAAACCCAAAATAATCTATAGAAAATAATTATGATTAACAACAAGTGGTTAGATAAAAGATCAATGTACAAAAGTGAAGTGAATTTCTACACAAGAGCAGTAAAGAACATTTAATTTAAAAAGAAAAAACACAAAAGAACACAAAGCTGCAGTCATCAAGACTGTGTGCTACTGGCATAAGGGCAGACATACAGAGCCATGGGACAGAACTGAGAGTCCAGAAATAAACCCTTACATTTACACTCAATTGATTTTCAACACAGGTACCAAGACAATTCAATAGGGAAAGAACATCTTTTGAACAAATGGTGCTGGGACAACTGGATACCCACATGCAAACAAATGACTTTTACATACTAACCTACACCATTTAGAAAAACGAACTCAAAATGGAGCAAGCCCTCAAGATAAGAGAGCTACACAACCCTTAGAAGAAAACACAGGTACATATTTTCATGACCTTAGATTAGGCAACGGCATCTTAGAGAAGACACCCAAAGCATAAGCAACCCAAGAAAAAATAGATAAATTTGACATCATCAAAATAAAAAACCTTTGGGCTTCAAAGGACACCATCAAGAAAGTAAAACGACAAAAATGGGAGAAAATTTTTGCAAATCATGTATTTAATAAGGGACCTATACACAGAATATATAAAAAAACTCCTGCAACTGAATAATAAAAAGACAAATAGTTCAATTTTTAAAATGGGCAAAGAATCTGAATAGACATTTCTCCAAAGAAGATATACAAATGGCCAATAAGCAGATGAAAAGATGCTCAACACGATTAGCCATTAAGGAAATGCAATGAGTTTGGCAGTTCTTCAAAAAGTTAAAGAGAAAGCTTCATGATATTGGACTTGATAATGATTTCTTGGATATGACACCAAAAGCATAGGCAACAAAAACAAAACACGACAATTAGGACTAAATCAAACTTAAAATTTTCTGTGCATGAAAGGATACAATCAAGAGTGAAAAGGCAGCAAACAGAATGGGAGAAAATATTTGCCAATCATATATCTGATAAACGGTTAATATGCAAAATATATAAAGAACTCTTACAATTCAACAACAACAAACAAATGAAATAACCCAATCAAAAAATGGGTAAAGGACTTGAATAGACCTTTCTCTAAAGATGACACACAAAAGGCCAACAAGCATATGAAAAGATGTTCAACATCACTAATCATCATAGAAAATGGAAACCAAAATGACAATGAGCTATCACTTCACACCCATTAGGACGGCTATTAAAAAAAACCCAGAAAATAACACGGGTTTGTGAGAATATGGAGACATTGGAACCCTTGTGTACCATTAGTGGGATGTAAAATGGTGCAACTGCTATGGAAAACAGTATGGAGTATCAAAACATTAAAAATAGAACTACCACATGATACAGCAATCTCACTTCCGGGGATATATTCGAAAGAATTGAAAGAAGAATCTCGAAGAGATGTTTACACACCCACGTTCACAGCAGCACTATTCATAATAGCCAAGGGGTGGAAGTAACCCGAATATCCACTGAAGGATAAAGGGATAAACAAAATGTGGTGTATATATACAATGGAGTATTATTCAGCCTTAAATAGAAAAGAAATTCCGACACAAGCTACAATATGATGAACTTCGAAGACATTATGATAAGTAAAACAACCCAGTCACAAAAGGACAAAGACCGCCTGATTCTAATTTTATATGAAGTGCTTAGAGTAATTAAACTTATAGAGACAGGAAGCAGCACGGTGGTTGTTAGGAGCTGAGGGGAGGAGGGAATGGGGAGTTATTACGGAATGGGGACAGAGTCATAATTTTGCAAGATGGAAAAGTTGTGGAGATCTGTTTCACAACAACGTGAATATACTTAACACTACTGAACTGTATATGTAGAAATGGTTAAGATGGTAAATTTTGTTACGTGTTTTTTATGACAATTTAAAAAAAAAATCCAACTAATAAATTATGAAGTAATGATAGACAGAATATTACCATTTTGAAATCTCCAGTAAAATACAGAATCTCAGCAACAATCACTACTGGCTGCTTAAAACACTAGGTGGGGAATTTCATAATAAATTCATCAAGCTGACAATATCTGAACACACTAACAATTTTAACAACACAAAAAGAGGGCGACCAGACGTTATTTAATTCTTGACATGACAAAATAGAAGATATACACACACACAACTATGACTCAGTCATGCCAGTTAAGCATCTAAGTTTACAGGAAAGACAGGAGACAGAAAAATCCACTAAAGGATATCATAAGAATGAAATCAGCAAATTCCAGAGCATGATGAAATGTGACAGGACAAGGGATGTGATTTCTTCAGGCGTTAAATTGCAAGAAAAAAAGCGAAAATTTATAAAGACGGTCTCAAAAGACATTTCAAACATGTTTAATGTTTTACTGTTATTTGGATCATTATTCTCACAAACCAACTGCAAATATAATGTCAATCAGACAAGCAGGGTAATTTCTACACCAGTATTTGATGAAATTAAGGAATTATTAATTTTTAAAGTGTGATAATGTTGCAGTTATGAAAAGAGTTCTCTTTTAGAAATATTAAAACCAAGAAGTTAAATATAGAATTGTTATATGACCCAGCAATTCCACTCCTAGGTATAAATCCCAAAGAATTAAAAACAGATACTCAATGAAACAGAATGGAAAACATGAAAATGTGATGCAACACAGAGCTGACACTGCAGATCAGTGGGAAAGGAGAGCCTTTTCAATGAAACGTAGTAGGACAACTGAGTATGGGGGGGAAAATCTAACTGGATCCCTACCTTTTGCCTCACCAAAAAAAAAAAATCCATTTCAGATGAATTAAAGATTTAAATGTGAAATGTAAAACATTACAATTACAGAAGAAAATATAAGAGAATATTCTATGACTTCAGGGTATAGAAAGAGTTCTTAAACAAAAAGCACAAACCATAAAAAAAGATGACAAATGCAACTACAGTAAAATGCAGGTATTTCAGTTCATCACCATAGTGTAAAAACACAAGGTACCAACAGGGAGAAGGTTTCTGAAACATACAAATCCAGAAAAATGGGTTAATATTAAAAATATATAAGTTCAATATCAATAAGATATATATCATGAATAAGGTTATTATCCATAAGATAATATCAAGAAAGAATAAGAAAGAAGCTAACAAATAGAAAAAAGGCAGAAGACAGAGAAATTTCACATGAGAGGAAACATGAATGGTCAAAATGGAAGATGCTCAATCTCATTACTAACTTTAAAAATTCTCATTAAAAACAAGATATTATTTCATATTAAAAATATTTGCAACAATTTTATAATCTAACAAGTTTGAGAGCAATAGTTATCCGCAAATCCTGTTAGAGGGAGTTTACAAAATAGGTAACAAATCATTTTGGAAAATACTGTCATTACCTATAAAGATGAAGATGAGCCAGCCAATGATACCCACCAATTACAGTGCCAGGTATATACACTAAACAAACTCCTGCATACATGCACAAGAAACGTGAATCAAAACTGCTCAGAGCAGCCTTGCTTATAACAGCAAAAGAATTCAAACCGCCCCAAAGTCAATAAACAAATACAGAAATTGTGGTATATTTAGACAAGGAAATACTACATACCAGCGAAAATAAGTGAACTACACTTACAACCTTCAACATGGAGGAGTCTCAAAAAAGAAAAATGACTGAAAAAAGTCAGTATGTGCACCAAAAGTCCTATACAAGACTATTTAACCAGCATTATTCAGAATAGCTCAAAACTGCGAACAGCCCAAATATCCATTAGCACCATGTGACCCAGCTGATGGTTCCCTCCTCCCGGAAGCCTCCTTGGTTTCCAGAGTACCACTCTCCCGGTCTTCTGCCAACCTCCCTGGATACTCTTCACCTCCCCAGACCTCTCAACACTGGAACCATCTACTGCTTAGTCATTGAACCCTTTCTCTTTTCTACACTCACTTCCTTAGAGAGCTCATCCAGTCTCATAACTTTACATACCATTACAGGTTTATGATCCTAAGTTTTATCTATCTCCAGCCCAGATCTCTCCCCTGAACTGCACACTTGGATCTCCACTGGCTCTTTGACATTCCACCTGGATGTCTAACAAGCTCAAACCTAATACTGCCAAAACTGATCTCTACATCTTCCCCTCCAAATCTGCTCCATCTGCAGTTACTCCCATGTCAGTTAAGTGCAACTCCATCCTTTCAGCTGCTTACAGAAAAAAACCCTGGAGCCACCTTTAACTCCTCTCTTTCACAACCCTTATCTCCCCTGTAAGCAAACCCTGTATGGCAAGCACTTCTCCCCACCCACCAATACATCCTGACCCAGCCCACCATCATCCGCAATAGTCTCCTGACTGGTCCTGGACTCCCTGCTCTGACCCATGCTCACTAGCCCCTCCCCGACATTCTGTTCTCAACACAGCAGTCAGAACGATCTTTGGAAAATGGAAATCAGCTTACGATTCCTCTGCTCCAAACTCTCCAATGGCTAGCCATCTAACTCAGAGTAACAGCCAAGCACTTAGGAAGGCACTGCATGCTCTGCCTCCTGTTCCCTCTATGGCCTCATCTCTTACTGCCCTCCTCACTCACTAAACCTCAGCCCTGGCCTCCTCCTCCTCCTTAAGCAAGCCAAGCTATATTCCCATCCTAAGGCTTCCCATGACTTACCCCCTCATCTCCCTTGCACCTTCTCAAAATGTCCATCCTGTTTAAAATGCAGTCCCCAGCACTCCCTTCTTCATTTCTTTCATTCTATCCTTTACTTTTCTCCATGGTACTTATCATGTTCTAATATGCTACATAATTTACTTATTTACCTGTTGATCTCCCCCCCACGAAAAAATAAGCTACAAGAAGGCAAGGATTCTTGTTTCTTTTCTTCATCTCCAGTGCCTAAGAGTGCTTGGCACAGGTAGGTGCTCAGTGAATAAGTGCTGAATGAATGAATGAACCCATTTAAAGTGCTTAGAATTGTGATTGCCACATAGTGATGGCTCAATAATTAGCTATTATTACCATCATTTCCAAAGGGTTGATGTGATTGATAAGAAATTCACATAAACTCATCTCTTATTTTCCGTCAGTTCAGAGGAGGACCAAGACAGGATATACCTACTTGCTAATACTTCTTTGTTGGCAGCACTCCCCTCTACTTCAGATGGTTCTGTAGCAACAGAGTCTTGACTGGGCTCCTTAACTCTTTCATCAGTAAGCAAGCTGACTGCCTGGGTGATGTCACCATTACTGGCCTAAGGGGAGGAAAAGAATAGAAATTTCAAAAGTAAAACATCACAGTAATTTAAAATAAGTAGCGAGTTAATTTTTTTATTATAACTGCTTACTACCCTGGTGACGTACTGAGTAAGTCTAGGCTTAATTTTAGGGTAGAAAGTAGAAAAAAAGAGCATGGTGGAGGACAGTTAGTCTAATATGCTTCAAGTTTACACCAAACTCCTAGCAACAGGAAGGGGCTTGCCATGCTCTGACTTCCTGCCACATGCAAACAAGAATGAAATCTTGCTGGAGACTTGTTCTCACTGCTTTGGGTGCCTGATCTCACAGAATAGCTAAGCCGCATTGAATCAAAAAGTGGGTTGGCAATTAACACAGAGATTCTAAATGAAGTCCACCTCTACAACAAAAGTGCCAAGCAGTCACCATATTCTGTAGTGGTGACCACACTTCCATTTGTTTTTAACTTTTTATTAAGGAAAATCTCTAACATGCACAACAGGAGAGGGCACGTATAATTGAACCCCATGGACCCATCACTCAGCTTCAACAATTATCAAGTCACTGTCAACCTTGGTTTATCTATTCTTCCTACCCTCTCCCAGATATTTTGAAGCAAATCATAAATATCTTATCAGCTCATCAGTCAACATTTCAGAATGTATCTTTTTTTTTTAATATAACCCTCAATGCTATTATTACGCCTTAGGAGAAATAAGCTTTTTAATATCAAATAACCAGTTGAAATTTCCCTGACTCGAATGTTCATTTGAATCAAGACCCATATAAGGTCTATTTCACCCTGCAGGGTCCCCCTCACTGCCAGTCTCCCCCATCCCCAACTTCTTCCCCCTAATCACTGACATGTTGAAGACGGCAGGTCATTTGACCTGTAGAGCTTCTGTCTGAACATGCGCTTTCATTCTGGCATAAAAATAGCTTGAACTGACAGAACTATGATATGGACAACTGTTTTAAAGCCTGTTGACTAACAGAAGCCTTGAAACTAACCTTGAGAGCTTCATGAAGAAAGGAAGGATCTTGGATGCCTGTGATTTCTCTCAGTTGATTTAACAGCATTTGGCAGCTCTGTATTTGAGAAACAAAAAACCACAGGCATACATCAGTCAAAAAGCAAACCTGGATACATTTAAAGAATAAGTACAAGCATCTCGGATAAACAAGCTTGAGACTTGTTTACCTTAAAGAACCGACTAGCTCCAAGCAACAAGGTACCGACTATCAGACACATTCTGAAATGCCAATCAATTGCTCTTTTAAAAGCTTAATCATGGGAAATGCTTTTGGCACTTGTGGAAGAAATATGAGTAAACAGTAAAACTACAAATATATAAAACATTTAAAGGTAACATTCTGGCCTTAATGGACGCTGAAAGTGCCTCAGGTTTTCCTTTCTGTGAGCCTAAGTAGGTCATATCAGGAGTCCAGGGAATTTGCATGGATGTGAAGATGTGCTATTTTTAAGCTTCACGGCACATGCCATTTGTGTGTGTCATTTGTCACTGGCAATAAGTTTCCAATCATGTAATTAACAAATGACACCACCAACGTCATATTTAAAACTTTAGGTCTGACTGCTTAAAAAGAAGTAGAGACAAAGTTAGAATTTTCTGAATTATAAATACAATTCCAGAGGGAATAAACTATGGAATGTTTTCATTATTTTGAATCAAGGAAAAACCTATCTTGTTAACTTCCAGCTATCACAAGATCAGGATATAACCTCTTTTCAGCCTTAAATCTTCACTGGAACATTTTATCCTATTTTGAACAAAGAGAAAAGTTAACATAAAACACGTATTTACAAGTAAGCTCAATTTAAACAACTGGTTGGCCCAACTGAAGATCATTCTCTCTCAGATGAATACTGAAAATGAAATAATTCAAATCTAATTCAGTGAGAAGTCTGATTTATACCATTCCTAAGGTTATCTTAGAATTAGGCCCAGATTCAACACTTGATGCTTCACCATTAACTATCTTTCAGTTAGGAGAGGCCGTCTACCCCACTGTCAGCTGTGACAGAAACAGTATCCTATGTTCTTCAACAGCTGAGGGCCGAATGTCACACTTAAGTATCACACAACTAGAAATAACTAACTGAAACACCCCTGGATAGCCCTGGGAAAGCTTCAACAGTCCTTCTGTTCTAGTCACAGCCCATAGTCATATTCTAGAAATGGAACCCCACCCTGCTGAGACCAGCAGTCTTTGAGGCTGTGAGCCTTGTCAAAGGCAGTCACAGCCTGTGCACTGGAAGAGGGACTGTCAGACAAAGGTGTCCAGATTTAGCCTTGGGGAATGCCGAAAACACAAGCATGTGATTTTAGAAAAATAAAGTATTAAAAAGTTTTTTCCCAAACTAATTCTAATTCCATTTGATTTTCTTGTATAAAAGTGTAACTCTATATATTTCAATCATACACAATTTTCTAAAAAATGAAAATCAATATACCAAAAAACGGTGGAATAAGAATTGGGAGGAGGAAATGAGCAGCATATTAACCCTAAACCAGAACCAAGAAGGTAACAATGGGATAGATAATCACATCTTCACCTCAAATTACTCTGTATACCAAGTGACACCTAGGATTCACAGAAAATAATCCCAGTAAAAAATAACAGCTAATACATACTGCTTACTGTTAGCCCAGCGCTGTTCTAAACACTTCATATGTATTAACTCATTTAACCCTCATAACAAACCTGTGAGACAGATATTATGCCCATTTGACAGGACACCAAGGCAGAGAGAGGTTGGGAAACTTACACAAGGTTCTTGCTAGTAAAGGGTGTAGCTGGGATTTGACCCCAGGTTGCCTGACCTCAGAATCTGCCCTCTAACTCTATGCCATGCTATATCTGAGAAGACAAAGAAAACAAGCAAGAATATCTTTTTAATGCAAAACAATGCAAATATTTTATTCTTGTATTTTGACCTTGATCTTTGCATCTTAAGTTCCCTATTTTGATTTGCCTGCCATTATCTAATCACAATTTTGATCACCTAGTAGTACAATCAGTTCCAAACGAGCTACCATCAGGAAGTCCAGAGGTGAATACTGTGTTTGATGGAATGCAAGATGCCGTTGGTTATAAAAAGCACCATTATTTTATGTACCACTAAGGAGAAAAACTGCTGCCACTTAAACTATGACACAATGCCTTCAGGACAGGCCTAGGAGACATATGAATTGGTCACACTAGCTTCTTGTAGCTCTAAAATTTCTCATTTATGTTGAGAAATACAGCAATTTACCCTGCTTTGAGATGTAGTGCCTGGCATGTGATGGGCAATTCTTTTGCATATTCCTCAGTGACAAAACTTCATACAGCTTAAAACACCTATGGTATCTTCCTTCACAGGTCCCATAACGCACTTGATTGCAGCTTTGCAAGAAAATTTGAAACTGCGATCATTCCTCCAGTGATGAATATTTTGCTTCACGTAAAATCAAACTTGAACCCTGTTATTCTGTTTCTATGCCTTTCTCCATACAGTTTTTTTCATCTCAATCTTGAATCACAGTGTGATCTTTTAAAGACATTTTAAATGGCAAGTAAACTAACCGTGTGGTACCAACAGTGCATATAACTCAAGTGTCACGACAACAGGAACAGTTATGACCAAGCCCATACCTGCGCAGACCATGGTAACTACATTACACCTGCTACTTGGATGACAGTCGATGTAAGGAGCATCTTGACTTCAGAGAGCTCAGAAGGCCAAATAAATGAATCAACAAAATATGGTATTCACACATTAAAAAATTTAGTAATCACTACATTTGACCATGGATTAAAGTCCCACTCCTTTGTCCATTCTGTAATAGGTAGTGATGGACATTAACACATCT
The DNA here is from genome assembly GCF_021613505.1 of Equus quagga. Classification (NCBI taxonomy): domain Eukaryota; kingdom Metazoa; phylum Chordata; class Mammalia; order Perissodactyla; family Equidae; genus Equus; species Equus quagga. Next base: position 62,185,667 of record NC_060280.1, read on the forward strand.
AGAATAAGACACTCAAAAAAGGAAAATAAACTCTTAGTTCCCGTTTTTTAAAAGCTATTGGGCAGAAATGGCAACTATGTAGAATCTTTTGTTCAGCTCCTAGAACAATCTTCTACATGTTAATTCAAATCCACATTCCTCATCTTTCTATTTAAAGACCATTACCTGATTCTACCCTTTACCTGCTCAACCTTTTCTCCTACTCAGTTCCTTACCTCACAAACTCATCCTCTCATGCCTTGGAGTATTACTTATATTATCTCTAAAAAATACCTACATTTATTTAACCATGGAATGCCAACCTACAGTCAATGGTTATATTTACCCAACCTCCTCCATAAAGTCATTCCCAAGGACTCTGGTCCACACTGTTCTCCCCTTTCTAACCTCCCATGTGGAGGGAACAAATGAGTCCATGAATAAATGGGACTTACTGTCTTTACCGAGTATTTCTCATCATGTGGTTCTTGTAAAGGCAAGAATTATACAATATATTACATAATTTGAATTATCTATAGGACACCACCAGTAACAATTTTAACTAACATTTATTGAACACCTCCTTTGTGCCAGGAACCTTAGCTGCCCCACATACATGTAATCCTTATAATAACCCAAAAAGTGAAGAATCGTTATCTTCACTGTGCAAATTAGGAAACTAAAGTTTACAAAACCTATTTTATCATAAAATATCTTGGATTAACAGATAAATCAAAGATAACTATTAAGAGTTTAACAAATTTCACAAGGATTAAGCTATGCTATTGACACACATAAACAACTGCTACGACACAACTCAGTCTTATAAATATTTAGCTAAACCTAAGTTCTCAATAGTACCCACAACCCGAATCCTAATAAGTATTATATTAAATGTTCATTTTACAGTAACAGATAAATTAAGCTCATTAGGGTCCTTCTGTATTACTAACTCACGGTTTCTCCTGGAACTTCACAGGAAGCTGACTGAAATATTAACTTCACCCTAACTACGATGCTATAAACAGTCATGCACCGCGTAATGACGTTTTGCTCCAACAACAAACCATATATACAACAGTGGTCCCATTAAGATTAGTGCCACGTAGCCTCGCTGTGTAGTAGGCTATTCCATCTAGGTTTGTGTAAGTACAGTCTGATGTTTGCATAATGACGAAATGGCCTAAACATGCATTTCTCAAAACGCATCCCTGTCGTTAAGCACCTCCTGACTGTATAAAGGACGCACCCAACAGGAGACAAGACAAGGCCTGTGCCCCAGTCATAACGGAGTCAAATAACTGACAAGAGCCAACAGGTCTGCATTTCCTTAGCTAAATTCTCATTGTTTTCATAAAACAAAAAGTACTCTCTTTTCTTGCCCAGAGGCAGCGAAGAAAGACAGGCACACACAAATCTAGGAACTCAGCTTCCTGACCTCAGCTACTCGGTAGTTTTGGTGCAATTCAGTCCACTTCTCAGGACTGAGGTTTTCTTAAAGACAATAACTCATCTCATAATAAGCAATAAACGGGATTATTCAGACAATAAAAACATTAAGCTATCAAGTTTTCATAGTAAACAATAACTGGCCTAATCCTACTGTAACTAAATTAAAACTCTCTTTGATCAGATGAGGCAAATTTGTGAGATTACTAATTAAAAGTTTTATCTTCATAACACCCAGGTCAGCACTGTGATAAGGAGCTTTCTAGATTTTTCAATTCCTTCAAATAGGGATGCTGTTTGAATCATTCTGATGTGCACATTTCCTGATCTCAATCATCTATTCTTATAGACATTTCTAAGTTTAAAACTAATAGATAAACGTCCCTTTACTCCAAAGAGCTACCAAGGTATGCCTAATAAAATTCCCTCCAAAGTTAAAGATCTGGTTTTTCAATTTTAAAATAAAACTACCCAAGGAAAGCAAAAGAATAACTTTAGGAGTCAAAGAAAATGTACAGCGGCAACTCCAGAAATCCAGTCTGGACAACAGGGTCCCAATGACGCACCCTGAGACTGCCGCCAACCTTTCCACTTGCACAAAACGAGGAACAGCCCACAGAAGCCCTGGCATTTTTTCAGTTTTTCTTCCAGCAACAACTCCATGTTGGTCAAACTTACTCATAAAGCAGAAATCTAAAGTGCCATAAGAATACGACTCCCTTAAAATGACAAATAGCAGCTTTTTTGGATACAATTAAATCTCCTGAAACAGGCTACTTGCTAACTTATTTTAATGATGCAAAAAGTAGGCACATGATGAAAATGACTGTTCTGATTCATCAATTGGCTTAAAGTTTTTAAAAAGCTTTAAAAACTTTTAAAATTTAGCTACTCTTATATGGTGAAAAGAGGTTTAAACAGGAATTAATAGCAATAAAAAAGGAACTAACTATTATTTACTTTCAAACTTTTTCATCTTTTTTTCAGATTCACTAAGTAAGAAATTCCAACAGTATAAAGGATACAAAACGAAAAGGAAATTTCCCTCTTCCTCCCATCCCAGTCTCATTTCCCAGGAGTACCCACTATTAACAATTTCTGATATATCTTTCTAGAATTGATCTCTGCATCTGAATATATTTTTTCATACTATAAATTATGTCCTGCACTTTGTTTCTTTCTTACTTTAGGATACATTAAAAAAATATTTTCTTATTTCTTTGAATACATGCCCCAACTAAATACAAGAAATGAGAATGGGAAGCTGTTACAATAAAGTCATATGGAATGCATCTTCAAAAGTTTTTAAAAATGCCATTTTTAGCAATATATTGTGACGGTTAACTGAGAAACTAGGAAAATATGGGAAAGATATAAGAAATCAAGTTTACATGCTTATGGTTTCAGAAATCTAACAACAGTAAAATTTTAAGTTATTATTAGGTGGGCCTTAGTATGTAGTTTCTATTTTTGATAAATAACAGGGACCAGAGAGCTGATGCAGATTGGATTATGAAGTGTTCTAAATGTCAGGATAAGTTTAGACTTGATCTGATGAACAATGGAAAATCATTACAGACTCCTCAGCAAGGAAGAAAGATGAAGAGGGAGAAAAGGTACTTTAAGGTGATTAATCTAGCACATATGAACAACTAGTTCAAAGTAGGATGAGTAGGGAAAGACAGCTTAACTATGAGTTAGAGGGCTACTGAATAAACCAGGTGTAACGAGAGGGGAATGCTGTAGGAGAAATGGAAAGGGAGGATAAACTCTGAACAGCTCAAAGAATGTCAAATATTTGAAGACGGAAGCCTGACAGAATGCTATTGCCAATGACATAATAGGAAACCAGTAAGAACACCAACCAATGTAATAAACACACTAATAGAATGAAGGGGGGAAAACACAGGACCATCATCAATGCAGAAACAGCATTTAAGAAAATCTAACACCCTCTCACAATAAAAACTGTCAGAAAACTAAAAATAAAAGGAAAAGCCCTTTATTTAAAAACTCACAGCTTATATCATACTCAATGGTAAAATATCGAAACCTTTCCCCCTAAAATCAGGAACAAGATAAGGATGCCCACTTTCCACAGTGCTATTCAACATTGTACTGAAGTTTTAGCCTGAGCAATCAGGCAAGAAAAATAAATAAAAGGCATTCAAATTGGAAAGGAAAAAGTAAAACTATCTCTATTCACAGATGACATGATTATATATATAAAGTTCCAAAGAATCCACAAAAACATTACTAGAGCTAATTAACAAATAGAGCAAAGTTGCACGGTAGAAAATCAACATGCAAAAATCAGTTGTGCTTCTACACAGCAGCAAAGAACAATGTGAAAAGGAAATTAAGAAAACAATTCCATTTACAATAGTATTCAAAAGAATAAAATATCTAGGAATAAATTTAACCAAAGAAGGTGAAAGACTTGTACCCAGAAAACTGTAAAACACTGCAAAAGAAGTTAAAGGAAATCTAAATAAATGGGAAGACATTCAGGTTCATGGATTCAAAGACTGTATTGGTCAAGGTTCTCCAGAGAAACAGAACATAGGGTATACGTGCGTGTGTGTGTGTGTGTGTGTGTGTGTAAAGGAACCTTGTATTTCTAGTTTCCTGTGTGCGTGTTGGTAAAGTAATTTATTACAGTCATGTGTCACTTAACACTTAACCTGAGAAGTGCATCATTAGACAATTTCAACACTGTGTGAACAGAAGAGTGTACTTACACAAACCTAGATGGTATGGCCTACTACACACATAAACTATATGGTACTAATCTTATGCGTCCACCACTGCATATACAGTCCTTCAATCAAAACATTGTTATCGGGCACATGAGTGTGTAAGGTATTGGCTCTTGTGATTACGGAGGCTGAGAAGTCCCAAGATCTGCAGCTGGCAAGCTGGAGACCCAGGAGAGTCGGTGGTGTAGTTCCAGTCTGAGTTGGTAAGCCTGAGAATCAGAAGAGCTGATGGTTTAAGTTCCAGTCGGAGGACCGAAGACAGATGTCCCAAGCCAGCAGTCAGGTAGGTGAAGTTTCCTCTTACTCAGCCTTTTTGTTCTAGTCAGGTCTTCAGTTGACTGAACGAGGCCCATAGACATTAAGGAGGCAATCTGCTTTATTCAGTTTATCAATTCAAATGTCAATCTCATCCAGAAGCACCCTCACAAACATACCCAGAATAATATCTGACCAAACGTCTGGGCACTTCACGGCCCAACCAAGTTGACACATTAAATTACAAAGACTTACACTGCTAAAATGGCAAGACTACCCAAAGTGATCTACAAATTCAATGCAATCCCTATCAAAATTCCAATGGCCTTTTTTTCAGAAATGGGAAAGCTGATACTCAAATTTATACGGGATTCCAGTGGACTCTGAATAACCAAAACAATACTGAAAAAGAACAAACTTGAGGACTCACACTTCTTAATTTCAAACCTACAAAGCTACAGTAATCATGCCGTGTAGTACTAGCATAAAGACAGACATATAGACAAATGAGTCAGAACTGTGAGTTCAGAAAAAACCATACATCTATGGTCAACTGATTGTCAACAAGAGTGCCAAGACCATTTGATGGGGAAAAAAATAGTCTCTTCAAAAAATGGTACTGGGAAAACAAGATACCCACATGTAAAAGAACAGAGTTGGATCCCTACCACACACAATATACAAAACCTAATTCAAAATGGATCAATAACCTAAATATAAGAGCTAAAACTATAAAACTCTTGGAAGAAAACATAGAGAAAAATCTTCATGATCTTGGATTTGGCAATGGATGCTTAGATATGATACCAAAAGCAGAAACAGAAGAAAAAAATAGGTAATTGGGACTTCCTCAAAATTAAAAACTCTTGTGCATGAAAGGACATTATCAAGAAAGTGAAATGACAACCTACAGGATGGGAGAAAGTATTTTCAAACCATAAATCTGATAAGAGTCTAGTATCCAGATTATATTAAACTCTTACAATTCAAACAACCAAAGACAAACCCAACTCAAAAATGAGCAAAGGACTTGAATAGACATTCCTCCAAAGAAGTATACAAATGGCCAATAAACACATGAAAAGATGCTTAACAACATCAGCCATTAGGAAAATGCCAATCAAAACTACAATGAGATTCCACTTCACACACATGGGGATGGCCATTATAGAACAAAACAAAACAAAAATGGAAAATAACAAGTGTTTGGTAAGGATGAGGAGAAACTGGAACTCCTGTGCATTGCTAGTGGGAATGTAAAATGGCGCAGCTGCTGTGGACAACAGTTTGGTGGTTCCCCAAGAAGTTAAAAATAGAATTACCACATGACCCAGCAATTCCATTTCTAACCCAAAAGAAATGGAAACAGGTACTCAAAAACTTGTACACAAATGTTCACAGCAGCACTCTTCACAATAGTCAAAAGGTGGAAACAACTCAAATGTCCACCAATGGAAAAATGGATAAAATGTAGTAAGAGTAGAATATTAGTCATTAAAAGGAATGAAGTATGATAGATGCTACAACTTGACTGAACCTTGAAAACATTACAGTAGGTGAAAGAAGCCAGACATAAAAGGTCAGATACTGTATAGTTCCATTTATATGAAATATGCAAAATAGGCAAATGCAGAGACAGAAAGCAGACCGGTCTTGCCAGGGGCTGGGAGAAGGAAGAAATAGGGAGTGACAGCTTAGTGGATACAGCTTTTCTTTTGGGATGATGAAAATGTCTTGGAACTACATACAGGTGGTGGTTGCACAATACTGTGCATATCTTAAGTGTCAGTGAATTGTACACTTTAAAAGTTAATTTTCTATTATACGAATTTCAATTCAATTGAATAAAAATCAAGAAATATTTGCACCTGCACACATACACATAAACACCCACACACCAAAAAAGAAAAAGGACACAAGGTAAAAACTAACTTGGGCAGGAAGAATGGAAAAAGGAAATCTTTGTTTAAGACATCTTGAGTTGAAACTGACTACCAACCACCAGGAAGCATGCTGCTAACACCAACTCACGCAGATCTCTAATTTGGCTTTGTATGTCCGGAATTTTGACCTCCCTTTTTACGTAGAAAGCCTAGATAGCAGAAATATGCAGCCCAGACTCCACGACATGTCAGCCTCTGGGCAAATCTCAACTTTCCTGATCACTGATTTCCATATCTGGAAAATAAAGTATACCACAGGCTTTGACAGGACTGGTGTGAATATCAAATGAAGTACTGCATATAGGAATTGTTAGTAATATGAAAAAATGTATAAACGTAAAACTCTGTGACCTGGCTGTCAACCAAAACTCTATAGGTTGCAATGAGGATACCGATATCCTAGGAGAAAACTACCTGTGCTATGGTTTTGGTTTTATCACTTACGAGCTCTGTCACTTTGCAAATTCTACTTCCTAGTCACACTACATTTTATGGCGTAGGACTGCTATATGGGTTCAACGAGATTATGTGTTAAAGTGCTTCATAAACTGTCAAGTGGTGGTCAAAAAGTTTGGTTTTAGAAAGGCATGTATTGCAGCGGGACAAATTCAGAATGGCCTGAAGTGTCAGTTCTGCTACTTAGAATTTAATTACCAGTAAGCCACATTTCTCATCTATAATACGGAAGCAAACAGACTTAAGAGCTCATATTAGGCCCTTATAAGCTATATTACTATCCGAGTCTCAGTTTCTTCATCAGTAATAAGATATAATAATTCATCCCTTGCAGAGTTTTTGTAAATACTAAAAATGTGCAGAAAAGTGCTTAGGGCAGTAACTGGAATATGACAGATGCTATTATTACAAGTACATTCCCCTGCCTGGTATAATACCCGTGGGAATAGTAGCTACACAGCAAATGTACATAGCCAAGGAGGTTGACATTCAAGTAGAACTGTTTAACAACCATTTGGAAATAGAGGGGGAGAAGGCATTTGCAACTCGGGATTACAAATGCAGATTTGGACGCAGTTAATAAAAGGACAGTAACAGGCAAGAAAGCAAACGGGTTAGCCCCTAGAAGAGAAGAAAGGTAGAAGAACCAGAATAATAGAGGGCCCAAAGGTCCAAAGGAGGAGGGCTCAGGAAGTAAGGGAGCTGTAGCACTGAGGGCACTAACACGGGACTGAAGCCCGAGGCCAGAGTTCTGCCTTAGACTGCGGGAGCCAGAGTAAATGAAGTCCCTAAACCCCTTACGGCCTTTGCAAGATGAAGGCTGTATTAGATAAAGTCAAACATCTCTTCCAGAGCTAATTTTCATAAGAAAGTTGTAAAATGATGCAGTCAATTCAGAAGTGAGGGCCTACTACTTCTGTCTGTAATGAGACTATGGCAAATGATTAAAAAATATATGCTGGAAATTTCTAGAAAAAAGCAGAACAGTTGATAACAAGTAGCAATAAAATCAAATGCCAAAATAACAACAAAGTGGCAATGAGGAACCATCAAAAATAAAAGTATGAGACTGGAACTTGAGTGGATACTTGAACAAGGAAGGAAAATGGCAAAAAGAATTACTACTTAAAGGCCACTGATTCGACCAAGTGGTCATTGGTCACTTCCGAGAGATTTGTTTCATTCACTAGTAACAATATTAGAAGCCTACTATTGGCAAGGCTCTCAGTGGGAAGCCGGGAGATGCTGATCACATGAAACCACTCATTGCCCTACAATCTAACCTTCTCTTGCCTGGTTAGCCTCTCTCCAGGCCTCTGGGCAATCAGCCCTCTTCTTGCTGGAGCCTAGACTGCTCCCCACAGCCATCTCCCAACTGGGCTTTTGCAGAGCTGTTGCTGCCACCTCAAGTTCTATGCTGGAATCTGGGAACTAACTTGGCTCAGCATGGCGGCTGTGCCTCCTATCAGCCAAGAGTTAATCTTGCCTGGGTCTGTATTTTCTAAGTTTTCTACATTGAGTTAGAATCACACCGTAATTGGAAAAACACTTTAGAAAAGAAACAGGTGGATTTAGAAACTTTGTTCAAAAAGTAAACAAAATAAAAGGAAGGTGGTGGACAAGGCAACAGCTGGACAGGGCAGAAGAGGATTTCGTTGTTATTCTTTTGTTTGAGGACTGGAGAAATGTGTGCATAGCTGAAGGGAAAACAGGAATTCTGTGGAGTAGGACAGAGCTTCTCAAAGTTTATCACCCAGGGATCTTGTCAAAAGGCAGATTTGATTCAATCGGTCTAGGGTGGAGGCCCAAACAGTGGTGTGTAGATCTGCACAGCTTGCTTATTTCCTTGGTACTATAAATACTTGACCGTGGCAATTTCAAGCCACCAACATGTCGTCACTAAATACAGAGTTGGGAAGAGATGAACACAATCGACAAGCTGGCTCCAGCACACCCAAATGTCTACATTTCCAAAAAACTCCCAGCTGATGCTGCTGGTCCACAGACCATATTTTGAGTCACAAGGGAGTAGAAGACAGTGAAGGTGTCTGGGTGTTAGCCTAGGATAAAGGAGATGTGAGATAACTTAGAATGAGGAGAGACATCACCTAAATCAGGGTTTCTCAAGTTCAGCATTACTGACATTTTGGGCCAGACGACTCTTTGCTTTGTGGGGCTATCCTGGACATTGTAGGATGTTTAGCAGCATTCCTGGCTTTCACCCACTAGATGCCAGTAGCATCCTCCCCCATAAGTCACAATCAAAAAGGTCTCCAGACACCACTGATCTAGATTCATCTCTAAGAAATGAAGGGAGAAGGGAAGGGTACCCCTTCCACTGAGAGAAGTGATGCCAAAGGGGTAAAAAAAAAAAAAAAAAAAAAGAGACAGCTCCCTTTAGATATCAGCAATATCGGTCAAGTAGAATAGAAGCTTATGTATTTAGAAAGAGTGGAGAGAGGACTGAAAGTTGAAAACATCAGGAGAGTTCTAAAAATTAATAGAAAGGTTCTGACCCAAGACAATGGGTCCACCGACTAATAAGCAGGATCAGGGATATCTTGGGTTCTTGGAGTCAGAAATGCCTGGATTCACTCCTGGCTGTACTATTTACTAGCTGGGTGACCACGGGCAAATTATTTAACAGGTATAAGCCTTCCCATAAGAAAACTTCATGGAGTTGTCATAAGTACTGAGATGATAAAGTTCTGAGCACATGGTCTGGCACACAGCACACGCTCAATGAATGTCAGCTCCTACTGCTATCTGCATCATTATTTTCCTTGCAAAATATGTGCTTCACTTGGCTATTGCTTTAAACTCCTTTGATGAAACAAAACACATGGAAAGATCTTGCCTGGTGAGGCGTTGTCGATGTGTTTTATAAACACTGTACTCATTGTGCGAGCAGAAACTTTGTAACTGAGGAGGCATGCGAGTTGTGGAAGCCAACCAAGCACTGACTTACTGATGTTCCAAAAACGAATGAGACCAGGTAAAAGGGAAGGAAAAGCCAATAAATCAAGAGCAAGCAAAAGGGACATTAACTTTTCACTGAAACTGGCAGGTTTTCATAAGGCTTCATTTAGCACAAAGAATGTGTGATGAACCCTAGAACAGCTGCCAAGAATGACAGCTTATAAGAACCAACCTGACTTCAAGTTGTTTATCTCACAATAACCGTAAACACTGCTGCTGATTTTTATGAGTCAAGAATTGATTAAAATACAGGAAGCTGTCTGGAAGTAATCTCTTTAGATATCTGCGTCTGCAGTCTGGGGGACACAGGAATATCACAAAGTGTCCTCTTTTAGGTTCGAGTACTGAGAACATATGTCAAGAGTACTACATTTTTCTCTCACTAAAATTCTTGGGAAGCCAAAAAAGGTTCTGTCTGTCCCATGCACAACCGACCAATAAGGGAAGGGAAGCATTCTAGGTTTTAAATAGCTTCTGAGTGTCAGGGGAGGAAAGCTCTTCTCAACTAGAACAATGAATGATCCTTTAAGGGTAATGTAGAATGCTTCAGAGAATTCCAAATAGAGTCCATTCTAACAGGAAACTTATCAAGATGAGGAAGACATTATTAAAATCTTTCCTCTGAGTTGTGAAAGCTACTTTTCCCATTTAAGATTCCTTCAACCTAGCTTGCTAACTTTAAGCATTTTACATTAGCAGAAACAAAAAGGGCAAACATTATCAAGCATTCCAAGCTTATCATCTGTCTGGATGGGGCGAATCACTGGGAAGAACAGTAAATGTCATCACTCCGCAGGTTGCCAGGAATGAGGGTACTCCAGCCAGCCACAGCCACCAGAGATCCAAGCTGTCCAAAAATAGCTATGACTTATATAAAGTGTTCCTCAAACACCTCACATACAAACTCTCAAATAGAGAGTGCTAAGACAGTGGTCACCACTCAAACTGCGGCAGAAGTAAATGATGCTCCTGATTAACAGGCACATGGTCTCAACTGACAGAGCTCCGACAAATTTAAATATGACTTGCTCTCCCTTAAAATAGTCCCTTCTCTAAATCAACATGACTGTCTCAAAACTAAGATTTTCCCACCTGTTTTTAAGTCACTGTCCTAAAAACAAATGGAACTGATCTCTGAAACCAGAGAAAATCCTGACTCAGATTCCAAGAGGCATTTGTAAACACCTAAAAATAATATTTCCATTAGAAATCAGCACACGAAATGCCATCCACATACTTCAATTTTGGAGCCCAGGACCTGGAAGTTATCTTTTACTACAGGAGTATTCAAAGGAAATGCGTTCACCTTATACACTATTGGTCTCCTGAGTGCATGAAAACAATAAAAACACTTAAAAGAGTTCTCATGTGGAGGTATCTGACAGCTTTATATTGTAAATATTTTATGAAATTCCTCATTCCCAAACTCGTATTTAAGTATCTGGCACAGGTTTCCCATTCTGTCTTGAAAAAGCGCAGGACTTGAGGGGTGAGGGGGTAGTGTTAAGTTCTAACATTCCAAAGAAACATTAGAAGACATTCTCAAATTGCCCACTTGCCAAGTTTCTTCACACAGACATTAGCCTTTTGATTTTCTCCCAAACCAGTGTTTTCACTCTCACCATCTTAGCCCAGAAATCCTTGTATTGATTTCAATCTCCTTAGAGAATAGGAATAGGAAAGTATTAACAGCATACCTTCTATTCATCGCGCTATTCCTCCCCCTCGTTAAAATCTAGAGGGATGAATGCAGTAATCGGGGAGGCTACTCCGCTTAAAAAAAAAAAAAGGGGGGGGGGGTGTGGGGTAGGGGAAGCTCGGAAGTGGTAACTGGGACCTGCTCTTTCACAAGGTGTTGATAAATCCTAGCTTAAGTTAGACAACTTCGGTCTGCTTTAGACACTTTAAAACAACACTGCCGTAAAACCGATTTAAAAATACAAACAAAAAACAAAAGCCATCAAAGCTGCCGCTTTCGGAAGTTTCTCACCCCTGATCCGGGCCCAGGAGCGCTCTCCTGAGAGATCTCTGATGCAGACAGCCCTACGTCCGGCCCTTTATACTATGTGGTTTTCCAAAACACCAAATCTCCTCCCCCCCCCCCCCCGAACTTCAGCTCGCCCACGGACCCGAAGATGGTCCTCAATCTCGGGGACCTGAGCCTTGCAAAGACTTCAGCCTCCTCCCCGAGGGTCCGTCCTCACCCGCCCGGCGCCCTCCACCCCGGCCCCAGCCCGCCCCGCGCCCGCAGCCCCGCAGCCCCGCAGCCCCGCAGGCCCGCCCGCGACACGCGCGGCTCCCGCCCGGGCCCCGCGCCCTCTCCTCTCTCGGGACCCAGAGCCCGACCCCCGGCTCCCGCTAGCAGCCCCGGGGCCCACCGAGCCTTGGCGGTCGGCCGCTCCGGCCGCGTCGTCCTGTTGCAGCTCCGCAGTCATGGCCGAGGCACCCCTCCGCGGATCACACGCCTCCCACCGCCGCCGCAGCCGCCAGCCCAGCCTCGCAGGAGGAGGTCCAGCCCCCGCCCGCCACCCCACTCCGGCCCCGCCTCCGCTCCAGCGCGCGCCGGAGGCTCAGCCCACACGCCCCGCCCCCGGCCTGCGCGCGCACGCAAGGCGCGCGGCCGAGGCCCGAGCCGCAGTGCGTGCTCCCGCGCACGCCGGGCTGTGCCCCGGCGCCGGCCACGTGACCCCGACCCCGCCCCTGGCTAACGGTCAGCGCTGGCACTCGGGGCGGTAGTGTTCCGTTCCGGGAGGTTGGCCCTTGGAAAAGGGTTTGGAGCATGGCGGCGTTTGCGTTCCCGAGGCTCGTTCTCCGCCCTCTGTTTTCAAAACCTACTCGTTTATAGGACCGGCTCCTGCCTCGCCTCAGAGTTAAAGCTGCTCCCCACTTTGGGAACCGGTCTAGGGAGCGCGTAATAGACATTTTCCCCCTGGCCATGGCGCCATTTCGAAGTCTGGTCCATGAAAAATTTTCAGCATCTTTAAGAAAAGGAGAGGAGGAGGCCGAATGGAGGGGTCTGTCTAAAGCCAAGCAAACGGACCAGAACCTCTCTTCGCTGATGCCCAGCGTGCTGCCTGACGCTGACCTGGGCGTGGGAAGCGAGAATTGCCAAGTTATCCCATTGTAGATTTCTGGAGTTCAAACTAAAATTTTGTAGTATTTTGTTAAGTTTGAGCCAGATGCTTATGATGGCACATTAAGAACTAAGGTGCCGGTAACTCAATTGTATTTTCAACCATTTGGCGGAAATTGTAACTACTAACCATGTTTCTCATTTATTCACATTATCACGGCAACAATCCACATGGCACACTTTTGGCTGTTCCAAATCTGGGTGGAGGCCGGTTGTGGAAGGGCGTCTTTTAGGGGCACTGCTTATACCATCTCCCTGGTCTGGCCCTCAGGCAGCACCTTACGTGTGAATTTTGTATGGATGGTGGCCTCTCCTGTGCTCCTGGCATTGTTGTCCACGTGACTGTGATGTTTCACCTGCAAGCCTTTGTAGCCTGCATGTGGGTACAGCTTGTAGCATCAGGAAACAGGTACAGATCAGGTGCAGCTCCCGTGGATAACCTACCTGGTTACTCTCAGGAGCCCGGACTGCAACTGCTGCTACTTCCATCATCTGGAGATACAAGGGACCCCTTTCCCTGGCAGGCAAGTTGGCAGAGTGCTCAGAATCTTCCACATGCGGCAGACTGTCTGTGTTTATGTCTGATGGTTGTAGGGCTTTTGTGGCTTTGCCTTTTTTTTTCCTGTAAGTAACTGAAACCTGTGTTCATGGCCTCAACCTGGGGGTCATTGCAAAACAAGTTGATTTCTCATCCTAGTTTATTTGCAGCATTGCATACGTCCACGTTGCTAAAAAGCTCTATATCTGTGTGTCTTCACCATGTCTCTGGAGCAACTCTTGTTTGTCTTTGCACATTCATTTTAGGAAATTGTTTGTTTAATGTGTGTAAGTGGGGTGGAAACCTATAACTCTTATTCATGAAAATTTCCTTAAGAGATCACCAGAGACCTCCTATACACATATCTCGATAGAGGTATGTACAGGCAATTTGGTAAACAGAGGCTCCTGAGTTTTGATTAAATATCTTTCTGCTATATGGTTCTAAACAGGGGTCTAAATCTAATAAATTCAGTCTAATCAATTTGCAGGCTCCAGATCTGATAAATCCTCTTGGCCCCCTTGGGTTTAACCACCAGCTGGTGCTGGCCATGTGATCAGCTAAAGACACCCTGTCCAACCAGAGTATTTAATGAACACTCGACGTCAGTGCTTGGCCATTGGTTGACAAGCTTCATGGTGATCAAATATCAAAAATGGGTATCAGGGAACATGAACTGTCACCACAGAAAATCCTTTCTCATTCCTCCTCAAAACCTATACATGAAGGCTCTAGAATAATTACGCTGTTAATTGATAATAGTTTCAAGAGTATTCAGGGAAAAAAGAAATAATATTAATAAGGAGCAATAGCAAACAGTTGACGAGCTTAAAAAGGGAATAATTTCCAGATTATCTTCTCAAGGAAGAAGTGGAAATTTTTTCCTTTCCTGGAAAACTTTTTGTCCCAATGCAGTTATGTTCTGAGTCAGTGAATTTATATTTCTGCTTCTGATTTACCTCAAACCCAAAATACAGTTTGTATTATAATAAAATGATCCCATTTCAATGTTATAGAATAGTTGTGTGGAGCTTGTATGGGATAAGTGAGAAGGAAGGGAAAGTGTTAGGAAAAGAAAAGAGAAAAGAGGAAAGAAAGAAATGTATACTTACACTTCCTCTGGGCTTCACTCCGTAAATAGTTTTTCCACTGGCTTTGGAGCAACTGGATTTGAAAGCTGACAGCTGAGGCTGATTGACAGGTGTGACTGTTCTTTGAGTTATAGATTCCTTTCCAGGAATGATCTAGTCATAAATGCCCATAAGGGCTACCTTTTCAGCAGTTGGGAAATTGGCTTTTCTTACTATGGCGGAAAGAATATGGATATTTCTGTTATAACCTCTCAATTAAAGAATTAGATGATATATAAGTTTAGATTATAGATGCTAAGAAAATGTTCCAGAAAAGCCTTTTTTCCTAGTTGAAAAATAAATAGGTTTCCACCCTTCCTGAAATGTGTACTGTAGGCAAATGTAGTTTGTGGAGAAGTGAAACAACTTTCAGTAAAATTAATGAGTTCATTTTCACTTTAGAAGTATTTGGTCTTGTTGGTATTAAAAATAACAATCTCATGTCCCCTTCTTTTTGTTTCTCTACGAAATATAGAGAAACACCAAAAAAAAAGTTCTTGAAATCTGTTTTCATGAATTCTTCAGAATTCTTAAACTCTTGGGATCCAATTTTCCTTGTATAAGAAGGTGAAGATAACTTTAGCCTCATAAAAAGGTGGTAATAAATTAGAGAACTAGAAAGAAGCCCATACCTGAAAACTTGATATTCGACAGACCAGCATTGTGGACCAGTAGGGGTAGAATGGACTTTTAATAAATGGCGCTCAGACAGTTCGTTAACCATATAAAAATTAGTTTTGGACTCTAAACTTACATCATAAACAGATATCAATTTTAGGTGGATTAGAGGCTTAAATGTAGAAAAGCAAAATTAAAAATTCTTAAAATGCTTTATTGGAGAATCTCTATGCTTAGAAGATAGGGAACTTTCTTAAATCAGACACAAAAAGCACAATCCATAAAAGAAAAGATTGATAACTTCAATTATGTTAAAGTTAAGAATTTCTCCTCATCAAAAGGTACCATGAGAAAAATGAAACTATCCACAAACTGGGAGAAAATATTTACGACCTGTATAACTGGTAACATATGAGTATCTAGAACAAAGTTTCTCAACCTTGGCACTATTAACATATTGGGCCAAATAATTCTTTGTTGGGGAAGCTATCCTGTGCGTTATAGCGTGTTTTAGCATCATTCCTGGCCTCTGCCTACTAGATGCCAGTAGCTGTCCCCTACCCAGTTGTAACCATCAAAAATGTCTCCAGACATTGCCAAATGTTTCCTCAGGGGCAAATTCCCCTCCAGTTGAGAACTGCTGATCTAAACTAGGTGAAAAACTCTTACAAATTAAAAGAAAAATGCAATGCAATGGACAAAAGGACCAAAGGCTTAAGCAGACACTTCACAAAAAGGAAACACAAGCCTATGAAAAGATGCTAAACTCACTGATAATCAGGAACACATGAATTAAAACCATAAAGATACCATTTCTTGCATGCAATTGGCAAAAATTAAAAGATACCACAATAACAAGTGTTGGTGAAAATGTGGAGCAAGGGGAGAACAGTTATACAGTCATGTGCCGCTTAACAATAGGGCTATGTTCTGAGAAATGCATCGTTAGCTGATTTTGTCATTGTGCAAACATCACGGAGTGTACTTACACAAAGCTAGATGGTAGCCTACTACACACCAAGGCTACATGGTATATAGCCTATTGCTCCTAGGCTACAAACATATACAGCATGTTACTGTACTGAATACTGTAGGTAATTGTAACACAATGGTAAGTATATATCTAAACACACCTAAACATAGAAAAGGTGCCGTAAAAGTACACGTGTATAGGGCACTTACCATGAAAGGAGCTTGCAGGAATGGAAGTTGCTCTGGGTGAGGCAGTTGAGTGGGTTGTGAGTGAATGTGAAGGCCTAGGACGTTATTGTGCATTACTGTGGACTTTACAAACACTGCACACTTGGGCTACACTAAATTTATAAAAAAAATAGTTTTCTTCAGTAAAAATTAATTTTAGCTTACTGTAACTTTTATACTTTATAAACTTTTTAATTTTTTTAACTTTTTGACTCTTTTGTAATAATACTTAGCTTAAAACACAAATACATTGCACAGTTGTACAAAAATATTTTCTTTATATCCTTATTCTATACGATTTCTCCATTTTTTTAATTTTTTATTATTTTTTTGCTTAAAAATTTTTTTGTTAAAAACGAAGACCCAAACACATACATTAGCTTAGACACACACAGGGTCAGGACCATCAATATCACTGTCTTCCACCTCCACATCTTGTCCCACTGGAAGGTCTTCAGGGGCAATAACACATATGTTGCTGTCATCTCCTATGATAATGATGCCTTCTGGAATACCTCTGGAAGGACTTACCTGAGACCCTTCTTGAGGAAGTGTCACTTTTTTCAGAAATATGTCCATGTTATTTGCTTGGTTTGTTTCTTTTTTCATCATAGATTTGCTTGTAAGCAGATAATGCACCATGAAAACTCCTCTCTATTAATGAAAACCTTTTGGTGTTGGGTCCATGTTTTCAAACTTTTTGAGGAGCTTGTTGAGGTCTGAAAATGCTTTTGCTAAACACTGTGAGTTTTCTTGGGTGTTCTTTTTCTTTTCCTGCAGTTTCCTTTTCTCTTGCCTATTGTTCAGCTATGTGTTCTTGTTCCAGTTCCAAGAACTCCTCATTAATCAATTCCTCAGGAACCACCTCTAGGAGCTCCTCAGTGTCAACCTCATCCACACCCAGGTTAAGTTGTTTGCCATCTCAACCACAGCCTTGTTGACTTTTGCAACCTCCTCATCCCTGGAAAATCCTCTGAAGCCATGGATGAATCTCTTGAATGTTTTCTTCCAGATGCCATTCATATATTCCTTGGTGACATCATCCCAAGCCCAGACAAAGTTCTTGATGCAGTCCTAGAAGTTGTGATCCTTCCAGAATTTCATCAGTATCTTCCTCAATTGTAGCAATAGTCCTCCTCAGGTAGTAGGTCTTAAAAGCTGCTACAATGCCTTGATCCATTGGTTGGATCAAAGACGTGGTGTTTGGAGGGAGAAACACTGCTTTGATATTGGGATGATGATCACCAATAAAAGGAGGATGTAGGGAACATTCTCAACAATAAGCAAAATCTTGAAAGGTATGTTTTTCTCCAAACAGTACTCCATTTCACTGGCGTAGCAATACAGGACAGCATCTTGGAAAAGGAGCTGGGTCATCCATGACTTCATACTGCTCCTGTAGTACACTGGCAATGTGTGCTTATTGATATGTTTGAAGGTCCTGGGGTTCTCACTGTGCCAGGTCATAAAGGGTTTCAATTTGTAGCCTGCAATATTGCCCCCAAGCAAGACTGTTTTTCTGTCCTTAAAAGCCTTGAAACCTGACATTGACTTGGCCTCCTTATGGATGGAAGTCTTTTCAGGCATCTGTTTCCAGAATAGGGAGATTTCATCCATGTTGAATATTTGCTCTGGCAAGTACTTTTCTCCACAGTCAACTTATCAAGAGATACCAAAAATTTTTCTGCTGCCTTCACATCAGCACTCGCAGATGCACCACTCATTTTCACGTTATGTAATGAATAACAATTTTAGAATCTCTTAAACCACCCAGAGCTAGCAGTAAAGTCAACATTGTAGTTGGGTCCAGCCTTTTCTTTCAACACTGCAGACAAACTTTTTGCTTTGGCTGTGATTGTCATGGTGCTGAGAGGGAGATGTTTCTGTGTCTGGTCTTCAACTCAGGCCTTTAGAAATTTCCCCATGTCTGATATAGGCCCTTCTCAAATTTTTGTCAGTCTCATTGCCTTCAATGAAGCAGATCCTTTAACAGCTTCTGTCACTTTGTTCTTGTTATTCAAGTACATAGCTATGGTGGAATGGGACATGCCTGACTGGTGAGCAATAAACATCACTGATTTTCCACCTTCATAGTCCTTAATAACTTTTCATTTCACTTCTAGGTCAATCACTCAATGTAGCTTCTTACTGGTAACATTAGCAGTGGGTTTTGCACACTTAGGGGCCATGATGAAGAAAACAACACAAGATTAAATCAAGCACAAGAGAAAATGATGAAATCAAGAGACACAGTAAACATGAGATGTATGAGGCTGCTGCCAGCATAACACAGCCTAATGCTTTACAGTAAAATTTTTTTACATAAGTAGAAAGAGTACACTCTAAAATAATGATTAAAAGTACAGTATAGTAAATACATAAACCAATAACATCGTCGTTTATTATCATTATGAAATATTATGCACTGTACATAATTGTATGTGCTATACTTTTTTATGACTGACAGCACAGTAAGTTTGTTCACATAAGCATCACCACAAACACATGAATAATGCATTGCTCTGTGATGTTATGACAACTACAATGTCATTAGGCAATAGGAATTTTTTGGCTCCATTATAATCTTATGGGACCATAATGGTACATGGGGAACATCATTGACTGAAACATAGTTATGCAGCACATGACTGTACACTGATAGTATAAATTAGGGCAACCACTTTGGAAAACAATTTGAGTCAGCCACTAAAATTTGCCTAATGGTCAACAATTCCTTTCCTAAGTAAGTATCCTAGAAAAATTCTTGAACATTTTTACCAGGATATACATACAAAAGTTTCACAATACTTTTAAAAGCAGACAAAAGAGGAAGAAACCTAAATTTATCAACAGTAAAATTGATCAATCTTTGTATAGTCATTCAATGGAACATTATACAGCAGTGAAAATGAATGAATGACAGCTTTGTAATATTGTATATGAATCTCAGGAACATAGTGTTGTGGGGTGAAAAGCAAATCACAGAACGTGATATACAGTGTTACTCCATTTATACAAATTACAGAAACAACATTAAACAGTATATTGTCTAGAGAGATAAACATATGGTTAAAATACAAATAAAAGCTAGAACATTATAAACACAAAATTCAGAATAGAAGCTCTGAGAAAAGGGAAGGTATGTGATGGGTAAGTGGCATATAGTGGACTTCACAGATATTGGCAATGTTCTATTTTTATGAATCAGGTGGTAGATACATGAGCGTTCATTATATCATTTTACAACTAATAAAAACAAAAGAACAGTATTCTAAAATAAAGATCAAAAGCATACCATCTTCATTCTCTAATTACATTTCTGTGCCCTCAAAAAACACTGAGAAACAAAAGTCTCTTCAGTTTACAGAAGATAACTCTTATGCATGAGGCACAGATTTATTTATTTTTTGGGGGGGCGGGGGGTGAGGAAGACTGGCCCTTAGCTAACATCTGTTGCCAATCTTCCTCTTTTTGGTAAAGGAAGATTGTTGCTGGGTTAACATCTGTGCCAATCTTCCTCTACTTTGTATGTGGGATGCTGCCTCAGCATGTCTTGATGAGGGTGTGCAGGTCCATGCCCAGGATCCAAACCCATGAACCCTGGGCTGCCAAAGCAGAACACACAAACCTAATCACTACACCACTGTGCCAGCCCCATGAGGCAGAGATTTAACATCTTCTCCTAATGTAACCACAGGCCCTCTAGGACCAGTTCAAACTGACCCTATCTTATCAACAGAGTAATTAAAAGTGGTTTTTCAGGAACTGAGAAATGAGCTCTTGTCCAGTTCAGGCTCGTTGAGACCACCAACCCATCAACTGGGCCTGCACAAATGCCTGAAAAGTGGCCCTTTTGTGATTAAGGGGCTGAAAACTCCACCCTCTGATCATACTAATACCACCATTTTGTGAGCATGCATCCTATGAAGAGTCATGAAACTTGACTACGCTTGCACAGATTGTCAATTATCACACTTCTCCTTACCTCCAATCATCTATCTCCACACATCAGACTGCCCTGCCTTTCGTCCCATAAGTGTTGCCCCAAGCCCTGGATCTGGGAGACAGATATGAAACTGTTGACTCCTGTCTCCTTGCAGGTTGACCTTGCAATAAAGCTTTTTTCTTCTCTCAAAAGCTGATGCTGTAATAATCGGCTTTTTATGCACATTGGGCAAGAGAACTCCAATTTGTGTGGTAACAATTTTGATGACCACAAAGGGACTAGGTCCTGTGACCACCTGCCTGAGGCTCTGGAACCCCCAGCAGGGTGTGGGGCAGCCTAGACAGTTTTGTCTGGAGGCTTGGCTGATCAGTTCCTGTTTCCCACTGCAGTGCTCCAGGTCCCAAGATTTTTTTTTTCTTTTGAGAGAAGAAACAGCTCCTGGATCAGAGTCTTTGGGGTGAGAGATCTCCGTAAAACATGTCTGTGCCTAAATAGTCTAATAATCTCATCAGAATTGTGGGTAGAATACCTATAAAGGAGATTTTGCCAGGTTAAAGTCCCAAGGATAAAACTGTGGGTTCAAGTCCCACTCCAAGGGAAACTATATAAAGGGGTTACAGCCACTGGGGCACTCAATGGATGAGGTTAGAGTCCTGAACTCTGGGTTAGAGTCCCAGGGTATTGGATTTCTGTGTCTGTTCATGTTTGTCTATGTCTGACTGCTTCATTTGTTAAAATTGGCCATTTGGGGATTGAGTTTCTCAGTAACCATAACAAACTCTCTTTAGAAATTAAACTTATGAGGGTTATACACTACTAGACCTTAAATATTATCCTCTAGAAAGATCTTATTTGTTGTGGCCACCTTGAAAAAGTTCCCTAAAATAGAAATAACTGTAAATGGCTGGCAAGATAACCCAGGATAATTTAAAATTACAGTGACCATTTTGAGTTCTTTTTGAGCTTTCAAACCAAGAAACAAAGAGATCTTCAATCTTTAGAGTCAGGCGCACCACCTTCTGGAACTATTGCTCAAAACCTAAAGGTTCCAGAAGCTGTAACTATTTACAAAGAACTACAAAATCTTACTAAGCTTGTTTCGTGTCCTAAGGGCTTGACTTGGTAATTGTCAATGTCCCAAAATATGATTGGATGAAAGCATAGTTGATCCCATTTTGCCATCAGAGATGGTCAGACAGAAATGTGGGTTGCACTCCATTTGTGGCTAAAGGTCCTATCTAACTGCTATCAGCCTCAAGGGAATTATATTGGTCATTAGAAGGGATGCTCCAATTAGATAAGATCATTTAAGAAGTACACGTAAAAGCAAAACCTTCAAATTTCCTAAATAACCTTACTAAAAGTTTTGTTGCAAAAAGTTAATAGAAAATTAAGTTATAAAAGATACCTGAAAGAAAAACCTAGTTGGTCATGGCTTTACAGACACCCTGTAATCAACTTTTGGAGGAAGGTCTAATATGAGCCCCTCCTCCCAGAGTTAACGAGACTCTGAGAGATTTTCTGGGAAACTGCTATGTTAAGAATTAATGGAGTTGTTCAATACTGCCAGGTATAGTTAATGTTCATCCCAGCTGAGACCTGACAAGATATTTGAAAGCATTTAGCAATTTACAATCTGAAATTCAGCCAAACTGGAAGCTGATATTTAGAGCCTGATAGGATTTTTTTTAAGGCTACCTTCCCTAAGTTAAAATAAAACTAAGCACTCAGAAGGAAAGAAACAAATTAAGGATGATGTAGTTAGACAGGTAGATCAGCCTATAGTGTCATTTATTACAATCTAATTTCTCAGGAATTAGGAGCAACTGCCCTAAAAAAAAATCCTTGCAAAACTGGAAATGCAGCTCTAGAGGTGTTCAGATTCCACCCATTTCCTTTATCTCAAAAAGCTTGTAAGCTCTCCAGGAACTGTTATCTAGCCCATCACCAGTTCCTAAGACTGAAGGAAAAAAAGGAAAAAGGAAAGAAAAACTGCCTGTGGGGTGCTGTTTCCCAAAACATAGCAGCTTGATTGTCTTGTCCACAAATATTTGTAGAAAAAGCTTAAAATTTGGATTCCTAACTAGTGAACTTTGTCTTACCATACCTGATTCATGGCAGTATTTTTAAAATGATAGCTCTGGAGTCTCTGTGTATGTGTGCCTATATATATGTTATATATATGTGTGATTTTTTTTTTACCTCCAAATGGTATAATTTCTAAAAGGAATTCTATTTAATCGACTTAAAGTACATGGTGATATAAATGTAATAAAAACTAACCCAAATGTCTTTCAAGGTAATGTGATATAAAATGATTTTTGGTAAATGAAAGCTTATTTGAAATTGTTGGTTTTATTGAAATAGGAATGTGAGTTATCAACACTCGATATGATGCAGACATGCAGCCTTTATTCTAACCTGGGTTTATTTACCAAATAAGCTCATGTTCTCTCTGTTACAAAGTTTTTTAGCAAAAATAATAACTTAGAATAATAGCTAATTTTGCCTAAATGTCTCATGAAGTCATGTAAGCAATCTAAATAACTATTGGGAAGAAGTAAACTAAATATATGTGAAAAAGATAAGTTCTTTGTGAGAACTTTGTGAGAATAATAATTATGTGTTATGGTGTATGTACTTAACGTCAAAACCTTTTGGTAACTTGAAACCTTAGAGTTCTGCTAAAGTAAGTTAAATGATAAGATTTATTGAGTATCTAATCACTTCCACATAAGAAATAATATTTAATATTAATTACTAAACATAGATTTGTAAACCTTTGGCTTCTTATTACAGAGAAACTGAAAAATATCTGAGATTACTGATAAACATGTTTTGTGCCGCACTGAGAAATTTTCTATGAGAAAGCACATGTTTCTAGACAGTGTCTGTGGATCTGCCAGGCAACAGGATGCCAATACATAAAAAATAAGGAGAGCAAGATGTATGTTTTCAGTAAAGAATATTTTAACTGATGGAGATATTTTTGTTTGTTTTGTTAAGAAAGATAAATTTGTCCTAAAGTACTGGGAGGGAAGAAGGAAGGCATGGGACAAATTCTGAATGTAAAAAGAAAGTTATAGAAGGTTTATGCAAGAGGAACTCTGAGGAAAGAGTTTCATGCAGTCAAGTTGGCTAAGATTAAAATGAATTTAATTAAGTGAATAAGTTTTAATATCAAACATAAGCTGGTACAAAAATTAAAATTTGATTTTCTGTCTTTTAAAAAGATAATTTTCCTGAGCTTTTAGTCTGCTCTTGATAAAGATATTATAAAAGGTTTTTCTTTATTTTTTAATAAGTCTACCTAAAAGATAGAATATCTATGTTTGGTCCAAATAATTTCCTATGTTCTAAAACAATGGAATCTCACTATTAAGAGAACAAAGTGTTTTGTTGTTAACTGTTTAACTCTGTATGTTTGCCTTTTATACATTCTGTTGTCACTTTGGTTAATTGGATAACTAAGCATTGTTTCACAGTGAGCTATGATCCTATTTGACCAATGTTTTAAAACTTTTTGATATTTTTGACAAAATTCCCCAAAAATTCATATCCTAAATAAAGTCATTCTTTTGACTTGAAAGTAACCTTGAGAATTTCCAATGGGTCCCTGAGATGTCTCAAAGAATTTGTTCTCTCTGTAAAGAGGCATATATTAAACCAGCTAGGCTTATTTCATATGTTAAATAACATGGGAGGCATTCTCAAATAAATGATGATAAACCTTCTCAGGTTATATTGCATGAGTGAATGTTGTTAACATAGTGTTTTAAAAATTATATAGCATTCCTAAAATTCTGATCTGTCCTAGTTATCAGTCATAATTCCAGTTATTTTAAATTTTCATGCATCACAAAAATAACCAAATTTCTTTTCAATTGCCATTTTTTAGTATTTTGTCATTTGCAGACAGTTGTTTTACTCTGATGTTTTTGCAAACATGTTTCATCTTCAGAGAGGTTCATGGAAAGGACTCTTACACTTACTCTAAAATACAAGTTTCTGATGCTTTCGGATTGCAAAACTGAACTGAGGAAGAAATTAGAGAACTCTAATGGAAAAACTGATGGCTTCATAAAACTGCTAACAGAAGATCAAAATCAAGAATTGATTACATGTGACTGAATGAACTGATGAGGATGATTACAATTTTTATGACTTTTTTGTTTGAAATAGTATTGATTTTTTTTAGTGTTTTGTTTTTCAGATTTAAGGAAACATTTTTCTCTTTTCTCTTAGGTTAATTATGACTTATAGCAGTTTGGTATATTATACCTTTGTAAGCAGAATTGAAACATCTTTTTCTCTCTGCCTTATCCCTCCAAAATTTGGGAACAGTTCATGAGTGAGTATTCTTATTTTCACGGCAATATAGTTATTTGCATAAGTTCAAAAGAATCTCTTCTCCTTATAACAGGACAGAATTGCAAACATTGGTTATATTACCAAGGCTTTGACTAGAATGTCATATTTGAGAGGAACACACATAGACTCAGATATGACCAAACAGCTTTATTCCTTTCTTTTGCCTAATTGCTCTAGCCAAAACTTCCAGTACTATGTTGAATAAGAGTGGTGATAGTGGGCATCCTTGTCTTGTTCCTGTTCTCAAGAGGATGGCACTCAGTTTTTGCCCATTGAGTATGATGTTGGCTGTGGGTTTGTCATATATGGCCTTTATTATGTTGAGGTAATTACCTTCTATCCCCATTTTGTTAAGAGGTTTTATCATAAATGGCTGTTGGATCTTGCCAGATGCTTTCTCTGCATCTATCAAGATGATCATGTGGATTTTATTCTTCAATTTGTTGATGTGGTGTATCACATTGATTGATTTGCAGATGTTGAACTATCCCTGTGTCCCTGGTATGAATCCCACGTGATCAAGATGTGTAATCCTTTTGATATATTGCTGAATTCAGGTTGCCAAAATTTTGTTGAGGATTTTTGCATCTATGTTCATCAGTGATATTGGCCTATAGTTTTCCTTTTTTGTGCTGTCCTTGTCAGGCTTTGGTATCAGAGTGATGTTGGCCTCATAAAATGTGTTAGGAAGTCTTCTCTATTCCCTAATTTTTTGGAATAGCTTGAGAAGGATAGGTATTAAATCCTCTCTGAAAGTTGGGTAAATTCCCCAGGAAAGCCATCTGATCCTGGGGTTTTGTTCTTTGGGAAGCTTTTGATTACTGTTTCAATCTCTTTCCTTGTGATTGTTCTATTCCAATTGTCTGTTTCTTCTCAACTCAGCTTTGGGAGGTTGTAAGAGTCTAAGAATTTATTCATTTCCTCTAGGTTATCCATTTTGTTGGCATATAGTTTTTCGTAGTATTCTCTTATAATCCATTGTATTTCTGTGGCGTT
This sequence comes from Equus quagga, assembly GCF_021613505.1. Classification (NCBI taxonomy): domain Eukaryota; kingdom Metazoa; phylum Chordata; class Mammalia; order Perissodactyla; family Equidae; genus Equus; species Equus quagga. The sequence continues at coordinate 62,211,419 of NC_060280.1, forward strand.
TGTTGTTATTTCTCCTCTTTCACTTCTGATTTTAATTATCTGAGCTTTCTCTCTTTTTTTCTTTGTAAGTCTGGCTAGCGGTTTGTCAATTTTATTTATCTTCTCAAAGCACCAGCTCTTTGTCTCATTGATCCTTTCTACTGCCTTTTTTTGTTTCAATAGCATTTATTTCTGCTCTGATTTTTATTATTTCTCTCCTTGTTCTGACTTTGGGCTTTGTTTGTTCTTCTTTTTCTGATTCAGTTATGTGTAACTTGAGATTCCTTATTTGGGATTTTTCTTGTTTGTTAAGGTGTGCCTATATTGCAATGAATTTCCCTCTTAATATGGCTTTTGCTGCATCTGATATGAATTGGTATGGTATGCTATCATTTTCATTTGTCTCCAGATATTTTTTTATTTCTTCCTTAATTTCTTCAGTGATCCATTGCTTGTTCAATAGCGTGTTGTTTAGTCTCCACATCTTTGTCCCTTTCTCAGCTTTTTTCTTGTAATTAATTTCTAGCTTTATAGGATTATGATGAGAGAAGATGCTTGTTATTATTTCAATTTTTAAAAATTTATAGAGTCTTGCCTTGTTTCCCAACATGTGTAGTGTATCCTCGAGAATGTTCTGTGCGCACCTGAGAAGAATGTGTATTCTGCTGTTTTTGGGTGGAGTATTCTACATATGTCTATTAAGTCCAACTGTTTTAGCTTTTCATTTAATTCCACTCTTTCTCTGTTGATTTTCTGTCTCAATGATCTATCCATTTATGTGAGTGGGGTGTTGAGGTCCCCTACTATTATTGTGTTATTTTTAAAATATTCCTTTATGTTTGTTAATAGTTGCTTTATGAACTTTGGTGCTCCTGTGTTGAGAGCGTAGATATTTACAAGCATTATTTCTTCTTGATGGAGTGTCACTTTGATCATTATGTACTGCCTCCTTTGTCTCTCTTTACCTGTCTTATCTTGAAGTCTACTTTGTCTGATAGAAGTATTGTGACACCAGCTTTCTTTTGTTTGCCATTAGCTTGGAGTATCGTCTTCCACCCATTCACTCTGAGCCTGTGTTTGCCATTGGAGCTAAGATGTGTTTCCTGGAGGCAGTAAATTGTTGGGTCTTGTTCTTTAATCTATCTTGCCACTCTGTGTCTTTTTATTGCAGAATTCAATCATTTACATTTAGCTTGATTATTGATGTATGAGGGCTTAATGCTGTTACTCATTTTTTGGTTTTCCTGCACTTACTTTGTTTCTTGTCCTGTGTGTTTTGGTCTACCTATTGAAGTATGTAGGTTTTTATGATGTGTTTCTTTGTTTGTTCCTTATTTATTTTTTGTGTTTCTGTTCTGATTTTTTGTTTAGTGGTTACCCTGAAGTTTGTATTCAGAATCTCATGTATAAGATAGTCCCCAAAGAGCTTTAAAGAACAAAGGTTGAATTTATGAAACTAATAAAGCCACTTGGAAATATTCGCCTGGTTCTTTGCTTACAGGATTCACAGCAACCTTACCAAATGAGTAAAGAAGGTCACTTCCCTGAAAGGTGCAAGAACTTCAGGATATTTGGGGGAATGTCAAGAAGAGACGAATCCACCCAAATCTATAGATTTTGTAGGCAAAATCTGATGACAAGTCCTTAGGTTGGTTTTCCTGGTCTCAAGAGTTCTTTAAAGTTGAATCTGAGATTCTCTTTTTTTTTCTTTTTTTTTTTGGTGAGAAACATTGGCCCTGAGCTAACATCTGTTTCCAATCTTCCTCCACTAAAACCCCTTTCTTTCTCCTCCATTAAAACCCCAGTACCTAGTTGTATATCCTAGCTATAAGTCCTTCTAGTTCTTCTTTGTGAGATGCCACCATGGCGTGACTTGATGAGTGGTGTTTAGGTCCATGCCCACGATCTGAACAGGAGAACCCTGGACCACCAAATCAGAACACATGAACTTAACCACCATGCCACTGGGCCAGCCCCTGAATCTGAGATTCTTTATGAAAAGTTCCTGCAAAGCAGATTTTTTAAACCCTATATGATCAGTTGTTATTCTTGTGGTACTTAATGTAAATAGTTGGCCAAGTTTATTGAAACTAGACATTTTACAAACCAGTGAGTCTTAATTTGGTTGCCTTTGGCAAAAATGAGGGTTATTTTAGAGAAAAACCTTATGTTTCAGTAGAAACTATAATACACATTTGTGGATATTAGATTCTAGTTCTGTTAATTGTCTTTGAAGTTTTTGTTTTCTATCTCTAAACTGGACTAGATCCTGAATTCTCCTAGCCTCCTCAAATATCTGGCTACAAATTTCCAAACTAATGTTTTCAATTTTTTTCTATCATTTTAATTTGGAATCATTGAGAACTGAAACCACATTTTTTCCCAAAGCCCTGCAAACTGAAGCTGGACAACTTGATATGCACTTAAGAGAGATTTATATCTGTTGCTGTGTAAGCCATTCAGAAAGATATCTGAACACTTGATGACATCATCAGAAATATTTCAAACTGCAAAAGATGCTTCAACCCTGACACCTATAAATCTTCTTGACTGGCTGCCCCTGGGCTCAGAAACTGGCTTATAATTTGCTCTAACCATTAACCTTGTTTTTCTTTTTGTTTCTCCAGAAATTCTTCTTATTAAATACCTGCTTACTTGTTTATACAATATAGGCCTAACTGTGGTAGCCCATCTGCATTGCAAACTTACTAAGAGACTGGTTCAATGAGATGGAAAAACCTACACCCCTTATCTGGAAGAAGCCAGAGCAGTCAGTTGTTGCCTTATATCCCTAAAGATTGAGGAATGAACAACAAAAAGGGGGGATTTGTAATGATGGACCCTCTATGACCAGTTCAAACTGATCCCATCTTACCAATGGAGTAATTAAGAGTAGTTTTTTGGGAACCAAGATACAACCCCTTGTTCAGTTAAGGTCAGTTGAGACCACCAACCCATCAACTGGGCCTGTGCAATGTCCAATAAGTGACCCTTTTGATGTGAAGGGGCTGAAAACTCCACCTTCACATCATACTAACACCATCATTTTGTTAACATATGTCCTATGAAGAGTAGTGAAGCTTGACCACATTTGAGCAGATCATCAATGACCTCACTTCTCCTTACCTCCAGTCATCTATCTCCATACTTCAGTCTGCCGTGTCCATCATAAATTTTGCCCCAAGCTCTGGATCAGGGAGACAGATTTGAGAGCATTGCCCCCTTGCAGATTGATCTCGCAATAAAGCTTTTCTCTTTACTCAAAAACTTATGCCATAATAACTGGCTTTTTATTCACTTCAGGTAAGAGAACCCCAATTTTATGCAGCAACACTAGTAAGTAGAAATTATCATTTGACTATCCTCAAGATAAAACAAATGAAAGATATTACCATTCCATTTTATGCAGAGTATGCCAAAAATCCAGATTTTACATGATGTATAAGGAGTTAGCAAGCCTATTTTATAAAATAATTTTCCTTTTATCTCCCAGCCTTGGGAAAGAGTCTGTGTAAAGTTGGGGCTTCCCTACCAAAAACATGACTTAGGATAAAAACCGGAAAGCCACCTAGGAAAAGAAAATAAAAATTTGTATAATGCAGAAAGTACCATGACTTAAATTAGGACTCTAGGTGACTTAATTTATTCACCCAGGACACCACTGAAGGGAAAAATCTTTCTCAAAATATCAGAATTTGAAAGAATAGATGAGGCAAGAAGAGTAACTAAAACAAATTTGCCTTTAGAAATCCAAATGTTTTTACTGATCTGATACTTGACTCTGGAAGAAAAAAATAACATTTTTAGAGGAAGTAATATCTAACTTTACTCAGCACTTATAGGCTAGGTAGTGGTCTGAGTGCTTTGCATGTATGAACTCATTTTATCCTCACAGCACCCTATGAAATAAGTATTATTATTTTAATACCTGCTTTACCAATGTGGAAACTTCCACAGGAAGGTTAATATTCCCAAAGTCTTTCTACTAATAAAGGTAGAGCCAGGATTCTCAGCTAAGCAGTGTAACTCTCTCTTTCTATAGCCTGAGGCAAAAGACAAGAAGATTCTGATTTAGATAAATCCTAGCTGAGAAAGATGAATAGTTAGAGAAGCAGCCTCTAAACATTTCTCTGAGGAGGTGAAAATTGAGCTCAGCTGAGAAAGACAGGGAAAGCTGAGAGAAAGACAATGGCAGTCTTGACCTTTAGTCAGAAGACTAGTTATAGTTGGGGTAAGCACAAGTCCCAGTTTGCCTGGGGGAATTCTGGTTTACCCCTATTTTCCCAGCCTGATTATTAGTAGCTCCTCCTTTCTCAGACCTCCAGGTTTGTATGATAAATTAAATGGTCACCCTACTTATGGCACAGTTTATCTTGAATTTAAGAAATGGTCCTAGAAAATCTTACCATAGTATTTCCCAGAGTCTTTCAGATATAGGTAAAATGCAAATCCCCAGCCAATTCTGGTACGCATGAGTCATTAACAAGAAGTGGTTAATCTGTTTCTAAAGAACAAAGCCAGAGGGAATAGAGGGCACCCCACTGAAAGTAGGTGATGTCACTGCCTTGAGTCTCATGCCCTTAAGAGACTGCAGCTTTTTCTCTTTTGTAAGCCAACTTCTATTGGCAATTAAGGCCTAGGTGCCTCAAGGCCATCCCTGAAGAGATAGAGACAATGAGGAGTTCAAGGAAGGAAAATATTTGATGGTCTCTGCCAGAGGGGTAAAAGCTAAGGGCAAAGGTTGAACGGGGCTTTCCATCCCCATTGGAGAAAAGAGTTTAGAATTTCAGAACTGGGATGGCAAAAGTAACAACTCTAAAGTTCTGAAACAATTGTTTGTTGTAGTATTTATTGTGTCTTATACTTTTCCAGAGTAATACATAGCAAGAAACTTAAAATCAAATGAACAGGGTGCTGAATAGACTGTCTGGACTCTTCAGCCATTTTTGTGAGGAGCTGCAACCCTATAGAGGAGGTGTCAGTTGCTTTAAGGAGTACAGGTAGTATTGCATTCTTGGGGCTAGCAGATGAGAGAGTTGGTCTGTGCAAATCAAGGAGTTCTAGTAGCAGGGAATAAAAAGTCTTAGGAAAGTACTTCAGCTTAAAATTGTTAGCCTTGTGTTTTGAAGTAGAAGATTCTCAACTTTCGTTCCCTTGGCTTTATGATCCCAACAACTATTGTTTTATGCTAAATCTCATTAATTTCATTGGCAAGACAGAGAATGGAATGAGGTCAAAACCAATACTATGGCTTGATCTTGTGAGTAGGTCTTTTGGTGTCTGAATGATATTAAAGAATAAAAATTTAGCCAAGTAAATTTAAATTGGCTGTATTCAGTGATTCATGTATGGGGCAGCATCCCATCTAGCAAGTGGAAAGGAGCTCTGAGGCACTGTACAATGTGGGAGGATTTTATAGGCAGAAAGATGGTGGGACAAAGAAGTTAAAAGAGTGGACTATTTCAGGCAAGCTCACTTTCCCTTGGGGTAAGACAGGGGGTCTTATCAGGCAGGGTGTCTCACTAGTGTTAATCAGGAAACTCCAAACTGATTGGTTTAAAATTCCACTCCTGGAAGAGGCCAAAACTGCAATTACATTAGATATTAGGTCTTGGTGGGGCTTAGCATAAGTGACTCCATTTGGGGCCTGTTGTTTCTTTTTAACATTGTTCTGGTTATAAGCTCATCTGAAGGACATACTAAAAGTATTTTGAACATCATGAAGTGATATTTGACTAAGTTTTGATTTTTAAAAGAGCTAAATATGCATTACTCAAACTGGATGGGGTAAAGAGCCCCTTTTCAATGATTTTGTGGACCTTACCAAGTAAACCTACACATTCAGGGCAGATTCTAGAGATTGCTTGAGGGAGGTTTCTTAGTACAAAATTTTTGTAACAAATATGACATTTTTGTTTCCTTTCTTGGTTGGGAATTCATTCTTAGTATTTAACCATACTAGAAAAGCTATGATACATCTTTTGTCATTTCCACTCATGTACACAGCTTAGTTGAAAATCTCTGTGTTGGTTATCATAAAAGCTAAAAATCTGAACCACTCATTGATGTGAGACCTCATCTTTGTCTTAAACTAAGCTACTAGAGCTACTTTTCCCTCTTACAAATGACAGATTGAAAATAGTTTTATTTTTCTCATAAAAGAACTTATATTTTATAAATTTATCTATTGTTTCATATAGTTCTTGTTTATTTTTATTTTCAGTTTTGAAAAATTAATAATAATTAATAAGTGTTATTTTTATGATTACGTTCAGTCCATAACAAGTAATAGTTATTTTCCTTTTATATTACTAATATAGTTTTGCATTTTTAAATAAATTAAAACTAAAAAGTGAGTCAATCAAGAGTTTGATTTTGGAGTGAAGGAATAAGATCTCAACAAACCTACTTTCCAACAAATAACAATTATAAACTCAGGACAAAATAAAAAACAAGTATTTGAAGGATCTGAAGATTGAACAGAGGTTTTAAAAGGGAATCAAAATGTGGAAGAAAGGTCTGGCAAGGGGTATGTACCCTATTTTTGCTTCTTTACTCAGACAACAGGCCATAGTCACAGCACGACACTGAATAGTTGAATCACTGATAGAAAACCAACCAGGTTTCTGGCCTGAGGGATCATAAACTAGAGCTTGGGACAAACACAGCACCCAAAAGTGAGGAACGGACTTGTGAAAAGGAGAGAAGTAGAGAGAGGATCCCTGGGTTCTCATGTAGAGTCTGCCCAAGTCTCTGGCTGACTCTTCTACCTTAGACACAAAGCACCTCAAAAAGGACAAAAGAAATCAGCTGAGCTGTTCCCTCCTCAGAAGAAATTGCAGTTTGGGTCTAATTCACTACTAAAATGAAAACTTCGATATTCATTGGAGGAAGATTTTACATACACACACACACAAATATCCTCCTCACTTTTTAGATATAGTAGGATCCAGAGTCTCAACAAAAAAAATTCATAATGTACAGGATACAATCCAAAATTACTCAGTATATAAAGAGCCAGGAAAATGTGACCCATTCTCAAGGGAAAAGACAATCAACAGGCCAAATCAAGATGTTGGAATTATCAGACAAAAATATTAAAGTATCTATGACAAGTATACTCAAAGAAGTAAAGGAAAACATACTTGTAATAAATGAAAAAATAGAAAACCTCAAGAGACAACTAGAAAATACAAAGAAAAACAAAGTAAAAATTTTGAACTTAAAACATTCAATATCTGAAATTAAAAAGTCATTTAATTGTTTTCATAGCAGGCTACATATTACTGTGTACAGGAAAAACTATAACATTGTTTTATGGAGTGTATAATACATTTAGGTGTAATACATATGACAACTACAGCATAAATGATGGCAGGGGCTGGTAAATGGAACTAAACGATTGCAAGATTGCTTACATTTCATGGAAAGGTGCAGTCCTAACTCTGGAAGTAGATTGTGAAAAGTTATGAATGCATATTTTAATCCCTTGTGCAACCACTAAGAAAATGATGCAAAATGCATAGCAAAAAAGCCATAATCTTAAATGGAAGTTAAAAATTTTTAAAATTCAAAAGAAGGCAGAAAATGAAGAAAAAAAAACCCCAGGAGAATATAGAAAACAAATAATAAAATGGGAGACCCAAATCCAACCATATCAATAATTACTTTAAATATTAATGGGTTAAACATTCCAATTACATAGCAGAGAGGAGCAAAATGGAATTAAAAGCTAGACCCAACTGTACTATACACAAGAGATGTATTTTAAATATAAAGACATATGTAGACTGAATGTAAATAGATGGAAAAAACAGATATGCCATGTGAGTTGGACTGAATGTTTCTATCCCCCTAAAATTCATATGTTGAAATCCTAACCCCCAATGTGATGGTATTAGGAGGTGGGAGCTTTGGGAGGTAACTAGGTCATGAGGGTGGAGCCCTCATGAATGAAACTAGTCCCCATATAAAGGAGACCCCAGAGAGCTTTCTAGTTCCTCTTTCCACCACGTAAGGATACAAGGAGAAGTTGGCGGTCTGCAGCCCAATAGAGTGCCCTCACCAGAACTTGACCATGCTGGTGCTCTGATCTCAGACATCCAGACTCCAGAACTGTGAGAAACAACTTCTCTTGTTTCTAAGCCACCTAGTCTACGGTATTCTGTTACAGCAGCCCAAACAGACTAAAACGCCATCCAACAATAAGGATAGGAAGGCTAGAGTGGCTATTACTATCAGACAAAATAGATCTCATGATAAAGAGTTTTATCAGAAAAAAAGAAGGTTGTTTTATAATGATAAAAGCATCAATTCATCAGGAAGACATAATAATGATAAATAGGTATGTGCCTAATAAGAGATCTTCAAAAATACATGAAGGGAAAATTGAAGGAATAATAAGGAGAAACAGACAATTCCACAAAAGTAGTAGGAGATTTTAACATCTCTCAGGAAGAGGTAGAGCAAGAGACTAAAAACAAACAAAAAAAACCAGTAAAAATATAACCTAACACATTATCAACTGCCTTGATCTAATTGATATTCACAGAATGCTACATCCAACAATGGCAGGATATTCCATTCAAGCATGCATGGTGCTTTCACATCAATAGAGCATATGCCAGGCCCTAAAACAACTCTCAGTCAAAATAAAGTCATTGAAAGCATACAGAGTATGTTATTTGACCACAACAAAATTAAACTAGAAATCAAGAACAATACAATATCTAGAAAAACACTCAGAATTTTAAAATAACTCATTTCTAAATACTCTAGGGTTCAAGAAAGAAATCACAAGAGAAATTAGAAAATATTTACAACTGAAAAGTAATGAATATACAACATATCAAAATTTGTGTGATGCTCCTAATGCCGTACCTAAAGGAACTGTACGCTTTTAAATGCTTATATTAGAAAAGAAGAAAGGTCTTAAATCAATGACCTAAGGTTCCCCTTTAAGAAGATAAACAAAGAAGAGCCAAGTCAACTCAGAGTAAGTGTAAGGAAGGAAATAATAAAGATAAAAGGATGTCAATGAAATAGAAAACAGAGAAAAAGAAAGTGAAAACAAAGCCAAAGGCTGGTTCATTGAAACATAACTTTAGAAAATTGATAACCTTCTATGTTATAGACTGAGTTGTGTCCCCCCAAAATTCGTATGTTGAACCCTAACCCCTACTATTATTGTATTTGGAGATAGGCATTTAAGGAGACAATTAAGGTTAAATGATGTCATAAGGTTGGGGCCCTAATCCTATAGGACTGGTGTCCTCATAAGAAGAGGAAGAGACACCAGGAATGTGCATGCACAGAGAAAAGATCATGGGAAGAGTGCAAGAAAGAGGCCATCTACAAGCCAAGGAGAGAGGCCTTGGGAGAAACTAACTCTGCCTGTACCTTGATCTGGGACTTCCAGACTGTAGAACTGTGAGAAAGTAAATGTCTGTTGTTTAAGCCACCCAGTCTGTAGTAATTTGTTGTGGCAGCCCTGGCAGGCCTGTACCCTTTGTGTAGACTAACCAAGAGAGAGAAAACACAGATCATCACTATCAGAAACGAAGGAGAGGTTATCTACAGATATTGAAAGGCTAATAAGAGAATATGATGACTAACTTTATCCTCACAAATTGAACAACTTAAGTGAAATGCACAAGTTCCATGAAAAATACAAAATTGACCCAAGATGAAACAAAGCCAAAATAGCTGTGTGTCTATGAAGGAAAGAGAGTTTATTATTAGAAAATTTCCAGAAAAGGGAAACTCAAGGCACAGATGGTTACACTGGTGAATTCTATGAAAATTTTAAGGAAGAAGAAACTGCCTCAGGCCCAGAAATTGGGCAGGGATCGTGTCTGTTTATTGGAATGTGTGCCCTCAGGCTCCTGATCATACATTCTTGGTTTCACACACTGAACTATACTCTTGTTGGCTGTCTAATTCATGCCTAGACACATCCTGTTCTAACTACCCCACAACTCTATGCAAGCTGGCCCTCTTGGCTGCCACTCTGACATTGCTACTCATTACAATAGTTGTCTCCACCTGACTTCTGATGGTTTAGCCCTGACACCTGGTCTCTGTTGTTTCAGTCTTATTCCCATCGCTACTAATGAGCTCAATTCTATAACAATATCTACTCCCAACAGCTCTGGCCTAGGGAGGAGAGCCACAACTGAACGTAGTCATGTTTGTATACTTCCCACTAATGCATTCCTGTTGCTTTGGTAAATGATATAATCTTTGGGTCCTCCCACAGAACATAATCAAGTGGTGGGTTTCCTAGCCTTTTGTAGCACATGCACCCTAACATTTCCACTGCTCTGAGCCTTGTAGTCCCTCTTCCACCATCTACCGCAGCCCTTCTTGCACTTTCCTCTCACTTAGTTTGGGCCATGATATTTTCCATGGTTCTAGGATCCATCTAAGCAGTGTCATTTATTAGTGTCATTCTTTAGTGTCATTCTGTGGGGTTCTTGCTGGGGTGTTAAATTCCATGCCTAGAAAAATACTCCCATATGGAAAAGTCTCTTTTATGCAAGTTTATGTTCTCCCCATTCCATCCCCTTTGGCTCTGGACACCAGTCTTACACGTGTGCTCCCAGCTTCCGCTCATATGTGTTGTCTAAGCTATGCAGCTCCTTTGGGGAATAGTTCTTTTAGGCCCAGCACATTCCCGTCTAGGTTATATATGTACTTAACCTAATTTTTAGTCTAGTGGCCAGGAAGGAGGTGGGGATGTATTCTGATGCAGGCTCATATTATCTTGTAGTGGAGATGCCTCTGCATTGTCCTTAAGCAAGGGGGTAGGGGATAGTGCATTATCCCATAGTAAGGAGAAATGGACCAATTCTGCAGGCTTAGAGGGTTCAGGAGAACCTGGGAATTCAGGATTTTTAGATGTATTAACCCAGATATCACCATCTTATGTGTCAGGAACCTTTTCTTTCCTAGTCAGAGCCCTGACCCTGGCATAGCAGACGTGCTTTTGTTGGGAATTCAGCTACTCTGCGGATTAAGTCCTGAGCCTGGTTCTCAGCTTTCTCTACCCTTCCACTACAGGAGATAAGTTCCTCTTTACATGCTACTAAGGAGGCTCCCTGGCTTTCACACTTAACTTTTAATTTCTGGTTAATCATTCTCAGCTTTTCCTTATTTTTTCTGGAGCTTTAGTCAAGATTAGCCATAGCCACTCGATACCACTGTATTTATAGTTATTATTACCTCCATACATCTCATACACCAGATATATTGCACTAGCTAACACACTTCTTTCTATTGGCATATCATCCTTATTCATCGCCAATGCAAGTTTTAACAATTGCACTTCTACTTTGTGCAGGGGCTACTTGTGAGTACTGATATCCTCTTGCCAGATGGATATCAGGTTATCCAACTACAAAATCCCCTCTTAGCATCCATTTTCTTGGACCAATCTTGGCACCAATCATTGAATGTTGAGTTCCCCAGGAAATAAACTCTGAGAAAAATCTAGTGTGCAGGACATTTTACTAGGGAATGCTCTTGGGATCACGAGGGAGGGGAATGAAATAGAATTGAACAGAAGGAGAAGTTTAGCTGTGATGCAGTCGTAACAAAGACCTCAGCTGATCTTGCAGGAAGCTCTAGATTTGGAATGAACCTTCTGAGTTGTCCTGAGTTGGACACGGATAGAGGGAAGGCCTTTATACCACCACATCAGTCAACCACTAGATGTGGGCCACCCCAGAAAGGGGATATAACCTTGGGCAAAGTAACTGTCTTCAGCCAAGGCACTTCTTAAAGTGGCTGACAACTGAGGGCTTTCTGCTGACAACACTCCCAGAAGCTGGGGGAATAATTCTTCTATTCCTGAATGTGGATCATGGTAGCACATCACAGCATCCACCACACCCAAGAATATAAGATTGGTTAATATTTGAGAATCGATGTAGTTCATCACTGCAAGAATGTAGCCAACTACAAAGTTACAGGGATCATGGTATTCATATAAGATCACCCTCACTTCTGACACCAACTGTAAATTTAGGCATCCCCAAAACCACTCTTAGTTTTGAAAATTCACTAGAGGGACTCATAGAACTCACTGAAACCTGTTATACTCATGGCTATGATTTATTATGGCCAAAGGACACAGATTTAAATCAGCAAAGGGAAGGTGTGCACAGGGTAGTGCCCAGTGCAGAGCTTCTATTGTCCTTTTCCTGTGGATTCAGGACAGAATTACTTTCCTGATATAGGCGTGTGACAATATGCAAAGTATTACCAACCAAGGCAGGTCACTTGGGCCTTAGTATCCAGAGATTTTTATTGGGGCTCCATTGCATATACATGATTGATTGAACACATGGCTGATCTCAGTTTCCAGTCCTTCAGGAGGTCGAACTGATGTTGTGTGACCCAAAGCTCCCATCCCAAATGATGTTGTTGACCTTTCGGCATGGTCAGCTCTCACTGTATATATCATGTAGTGTAGCCAGTCCATCAGCAAACAAAGACCTTCCTATCAGGCATGACATTCCAGGAACTTAGAGATTACATCCCGGAAGCTGAGAGGGCCAGACCTCCTTTTGGGCATGGTTAAATTCTTTAATATATAATCACATTAACCAAATAAAGAACAGAAACCATATGATCATCTCGGTGCATGCAAAAAAAGCACTGACAAAAACTTCAAAACCCAATTGTTATATAACTCACAGCAAGCTAGAAACAGAAAGAAATTTCTGTGACCTGATAAAAGACATCTATGGAAAACCAATGACTAACATCGTAGTTAAGATATATTGAGATGCTTCTCCTCAAAAATGGGGAAAAAGGCAAAGACATCTGGTCTCACTACTTTAATATTGTATCTGTGCACCTACCTAGTACAGAAGGCAAGAAAAATAAAGGCATGCATATTGGAAAGAAAAATGTAAATTTGTCTTTATTTGATATGATATGACTATGCATAAAATCCTAAGGAACCTACAAAATAACTACTGAAATTAATAAGTAAATTTAGCAGAGTTATAAGATATACAAAATCAACACACAAAAATCACTTTCATTTCTGTATACTAGTTACAATTTGAAAACGAAATAAAAATTATCAATTGCAATAACATTAAAAACATAAAACACATAAGAAAAAATTTAATAAAAGATACACAAGACCTCTTTGCACAATATTGCTCAATGAAGTTTAAAGAGCCCTAAAATAAACAGATACACTTTGTTCATGGATAGTGTTATAAACTGAATGTTTGTGTCCATCCAAAATTCGTATGTTGAAGTGTTAACCCCAACTGTGATGGTTTTTGGAGATGGGCCTTCAGAGGTAATTGTGGTTAGATTAGTTCATGCGAGTGAGGCCCTCATGATGGGATTAGTGGCCTTATAACAAGAGGAAGAGAGATCACATACATATCTCTGTGTGCATGCTCTGAGAAGAGGCCTTGTGAAGACAGTGAGAAGTGGCCATCTACAAGCCAGGAAGAGAATCCATTCCAGGAATCAAATAAATTAACACTTATTGGACTTCTCAGCCTACAGAACTGTGAGAAATAAATTTCCACTCTTTAAGCCACCCAGTCTATAGTATTTTTATTATGTCAGCCTGAGCTAAGATAGTGAATAAGTTTTATGCTATTAATTCTTCCCAAATTGATCTACAGATTCAAGATAATTTCATCAAAATCTCAGTAGGTTTTTTTAATAAACTAAAACTTATATAGAAATGTAGAGGAGCTAGAATAGCTAATAAAGTCTTGAAAAATACCATGTTTGGAGAACTTATACTATATGCTTTCAAGTCAGGTGCTGTTGGCAAAAGGATATGCAAGTGGCTCTCCCTGAGAGTCAAGTTTGTCCCCCAGGAGACATCTGGCAATGTGTGGAGACATTTTTGGTTGTCACAATTAGGGGAGGGGTACTACAGGTATCTAATGAGCAGAGGTCAGGGACACTGTTAAATATCCCATAGTACACAGGAAAGCTCCCCACAGCAAAGAATTATTTAGCCCAAGATATCAATAGGGCTGAAGTTGAGAAACCGTATGATAGACAAGTATATCACTGTAACAGAATAAAGAGTCCAGAAATAAATTCACAGAGTCAATTTTTCAGAAGAGGTGCTGATGCACTTCAGTGGGGAAAGAAAAGTCTTTCCAATAAATGGTGATAAATGACAAGATATTTGTATAAAAAAATGAAACGACTTAAATCTTACATCATATACAACAGCTAATGCGAGATGGGCCATAGATCTAAGTGTAAAACTGAAACTTTAATGCTCCTAGAGACAAAACCACATAAGAGAATACCTTCTCTACCTAGCCATAGGCAGAGCTGTGTTTGACAGGAAAGTACACTAAACATAAAAGAAAAAATTGATGAATTGGCCTCATCAAAATGAAAACTTTATGATCCTCAAAAGACTGTTAAGAAAATGGAGAGACAAGCCACAGACTGGGGGAACTCTTACAAAATTACTCATAACTAGGTGCATAAAGAACTCCTACAAGTTGTTAAGAAAAAGACAGCTCAATTTAAAAATGGGCAAAAGACTTAAATAGATACTTTAAAAAGTGGGATATATGAATGGCCAATGCGTCATTAGTCATCAAGGAAATGCAAATTAAAACTGCAATGTAATACTTCTACACACCCACCATGACTAAATATGAAAGACTTGAGAAAGTGTTGGAAAGGATGTGGAGGAACCTAAACTCACATATGTTGCTGGTGGGAGTATAAAATGGCAAAGCCACTTCGGAAAACAGTTCTTTAAATGTTAAACATACACCTTCCTAAAACCCGGTAATTGATTCCTAGGTTTTCACTGAGGAGAAATGAGGTGTGAGTCCACAAAAAGACTTGTACAAGAACTTCTTGGGCCAGCCCTGTGACCGAGTAGTTCAGTTCGTGTGCTCCGCTTTGGTGGCCAAGGCCTGTGCGGGTTCAGATCCTGGGCGCAGACATGGCACTGCTCATCAAGCCATGCTGAGGCAACGTGCCACATAGCAGAGCCAGAAGGACCTACAACTAGAATATGCAGCTATGAACTGGGGGGCTTTGGGGAGAAGAAGAAGGGAAAAAGGAAGACTGGCAACAGATGTTAGCTCAGGTGCCAATCTTTAAAAAAAATAAAAGAATGTCTGTAGTATGTTTATTCATAATAGTCCCAAATTGGAAATGATCCAAATGTCTATCAACAGGAGATTAGGTAAACAAATTGTAAAATATCCATATGCTAAAATATCATTAAGCAATAAAAATCAAAGAATTATTGATATATATAACAACATATTTGAATTTCAAAAACATTAAGTTAAGAGAAAGAAATCTCACACAAAAGAGTTCATACTGCATCTGATTCTAATTATATGAAATTCTAAAACAGGCAACAGATATGAAGGAACTTTTTGGAAATGTACTATATCTTGATTGAGACGTTGGTTACATGAATGTATACACTTTTCAAAACTCATCAGACTGTACATTTAAGATCTGTGCATTTTACTATCTGTAAAATTATTATTTCCATTGAACAGTAACAACAACAAAGCACAAAAAAGAAAAAGATTTTAAAAATAAAAGAATTAACAAGTGAGCTGGCCAACTGAGGGTGAAAGCTAGAGTAAAAGCCTTTAAAAAGCTGTTTCCAAAAATCTCATGATCATGTCAATAGATGCAGAAAAGGCATTTGACAAAATCTGACATTCATTCATGATAAAAACTGTCAGTGAACCAGGAATAGAGGGGGACTCCCCCAACTTGATAAAGAATATCTACAAAACCCTACAGGTAACATCGTACTTAATGGTGAGAAACTCTAAGCTTTCCCTCTAAGATCAGGTAGTAGGTAAGGATCTTTCCTCTCACTGTTCCTTTTCAACATCATACTGGAAGTTCTACCTAATGCAATAAGACAAGAAAAGGAAATAAAGGTATATAGATTGTAAAGGAAGAAATAAAACTGTCTTTATTCACAGATGGCATGATCGTCTATGTAGAAAATCCAAAAGAATTGACAGAAAAAACTCCTGGAACTAATCAGTGATTATAGCAAGGTTGCAGAACACAAGATTAATATATAAAAGTCAATCACTTTCCTATATACCAGGAATTAACAAATGGAATTTGAAATTGTAAATACAATACCATTTACATTAGCACCCCCAAAAATTCAATACAAAGGTATAAATCTAACAAAATGTGCACAATATCTACCTGAGGAAAGCTAAAAAACTCTTGTGAATGAAATAAGAGAACTTAATAAATGGAGAGATAATCTATGTTCATAGATAGGAAGACTCAATATTTTCAAAATGTCAGTTCTTCACAACTTATCTATAGATTCAATGCAATTCCAATCAAAATCCCAGCAGGTTATTTTGTGGATATCCACAAACTGACTCTAAAGTTTATATGGAGAGGAAAAAGACCCAGAATAGCCAATACAATATTGAAGAAGAAGAACAAAGTTGGAGGACTGACACTACCCAACTTTAAGACTTACTATAAAGCTATGGTAATCAAGACAGTATAGCATTGACAAAAGACTAGATTGTAGTATTGGCAAAAGACTAAATAGATTAATAGAACAGAATAGAGAGTGCAGAGAAAGACCCAAATAATTATAGTCAATTGATCATTGACAAAGGAGCAAAGGTAATACAATGGAGCAAAGATAGTATTTTCAATAAATGATGCAGGAACAACTGGACATCCACATGCGAAATAAATAAATAAATCCTAACACATAACTTATACCCTTCACAAAAATTAACTAATAAAGGATCACAGACCTCAATGAAAGCATGAAACCATAACACCCCTAAACAATAACACAGGAGAAAACCCAGATAACCTTGGGTATGTCGATGACTTTGTAGATACAACACCAAAGTCACAACCTATGAAAGAAATAATTGATAAGCTAGACTTCACTAAAATTAAACACTTCTGCCCCATGAAAGCAGTGTCAAGAGAATGAAAAGAAAAGCCACAGACTTGGAGAAAATATTTGCAAAAGACACATCTGATAAAGGACTATTATCCAAAGAACTGTTAAAACTCAGCAATAAGAAAACAAACAACCTGATTGAAACATGGACCAAAGACCTTAACAGACACTTCACCAAAGAAGGTATACAGATGCAAATAAGCACATGAAAAAATGCTCCACATAATATGTCATCAGGAAAACGCAAATTAAAACAACAATGAGGTACAAGTACATACCTATTAGAATGGTCAAAATCTGGAATACTGACAGCACTAAATGCTGGTGAGGATGTGTAGCCACAAAAACTCTCACTTATTGCTGGTGGGAATGCAAAATGGTACAGCACTTAGGAACACAGTTGGACAGTTTCTTACAAAACTAAACGTACTCTTACCATACTATCCAGAAGTTGTTCTCCTTGATATTTACCCAAAGGAGTTGAAAACTTATTTCCATACTAAAACCTGTACATGGATGTTTATAGCAGCTTTATTCATAATTACCAAAACTTGGAAGCAACCAAGATGTCCTTCAGTAGATGAATGGATGAATAAACTGTAGTACATCTGGACAATGGAATACTATTCAGCACTAAAATGAAATGAGCTATCAAGCCATGAAAAGACATGGAGGAACCTTAAGTGAATACTCATAAGTGAAAAAAGCCAATCTGAAATGGTTACATACTGTATGATTCCAACTATATGACATTCTGGAAAAGGCAAAACTCTGAAGAGAGTAAAAAGATCACTGTTTGCTAGGGAGTTGGATGGGGTATGAAGAGGCAGAGCACAGAGGATTTTTATGGAAGTGAAAATACTCTGTACGATACCATAATGATGGATTCACATCATTATACATTTGTCCAAGCCCATAGAGTGTACAAGAGTGAACTGTAACGTAAACTATGGACTTGGGGTAATTACAACATGTCGATGTACCTTTATCCATTGTAACAAATAAACCACTTTGGTGGGGGATGTTGACAATAGAGGAAGGTATGCATGTCGGGGGGCAGGGGGGTGTATATGAGAAATCTTTCTTTTTGGTCTGTCCTTTTTTTCTTTTCTTTTTTTTTGTTTTGTTGAGGTAAAATTGGTTTATAACATTAAATTTAAGGTGTACATCACTATATTTCGATTTCTGTGTAAACTACATTGTGTTCACCACCCAAAGTCTAATTGCCATCTGTCACAGTACACATACACCCTTTTACCCCTTTCACCCTCTTCCTTCTTCCCTTCCCCTTTGCTAACCACCAATCTATTCTCTGCATCTCTGTGTTTGTTTGTTGTTGTTGTTGTTATCTTCCACATATGAGTGAAATCATATGGTATTTGGCTTTCTCTGTCTGACTTATTTCACTTAGCGCAATGCCTTCAAGGTCCATCCATGTTCTTGCAGATGGCAAGATTTCATCTTTTTTTAATGGCTAAGTAGTATTCCATTGTACATATGCCACATCTTTATTATCCATTCATCTATTGATGGGCATTTAGGTTGTTTCAAAGTATTGTGAAAAATGCTGCAATGAGCATAGGAGTGCATATATCTTTTCAAATTAGTGTTTTCATATTCTTTGCATAAATATCCAGAAATGGAATAGCTGGATTATATGGTAGCTCTATTCTTAATTTTTTGAGAAATCTCCATACCGTTTTCTATAGTGTATGCACCAGTTTACATTCCCACCAGCAGTGTATTACTGTTCCCTTTTCTCCACTTCCTTTCCAACACTTGTTATTTCTTGTCTTTTTAATAATAGCCACTCTGAGCGGTGTGAGGTGATATCTTATTATAGTTTTTTTTTTTTTTCGTGAAGCGTTCCATATATTTTTTTATTAAGGTTATAAAAGTTAACATCCTTGTGAAATTACAGTTGTACATTATTACTAGTCATGTTGCAGGTACACCACTTCACCCCTAGTGCCCTCCCCCCACCCTCCTTTCCCCTGGCAACCACCAATCAGTTCTCTTTGTCCATATGTTAACTACCACCTATGAGTGGAGTCATGCCAAGTTCGTCTTTCTCTGTCTGGCTTTTTTCACTCAACATAATACTCTCAAGGTCTATCCATGTTGTTGTGAATGGGACAACTTTGTCCTTTTTTATGGCTGAGTAGTATTCCATTGTATAAATATACCACAACTTCTTTATCCAATCATCAGTTGCTGGGCACTTAGGTTGGTTCCATGACTTGGCTATTGTGAATAATGCTGCAATGAAGATAGGGGTGCATAGAGCTTCTGAAATTGCTGATTTCAGGTTCTTAGGATATATACCCAGTAGTGGGATGGCTGGGTCATAAGGTATTTCTATTCTTAACTTTTTGAGGAATCTCCATTCTGTTTTCCATAGTGGCTGCACCAGTTTGCATTCCCACCAACAGTGTATGAGGGTTCCCTTTTCTCCACAGCCTCTCCAACATTTGTCACTCTTGGTTTTGGATATTTTTGCCATTCTAACAGGTGTAAGGTGATATCTTAGTGTAGTTTTGATTTGCATTTCCCTGATGATTAGTGATGATGAGCACCTTTTCATGTGTCTATTGGCCATCCGTATATCTTCTTTGGAGAAATGTCTGTTCATGTCCCCTGCCCATTTCGTAATTGGGTTATTTGATTTTTTATTGTTGAGTTGTGTGAGTTCTTTGTATATTATGGAGATTAACTCTTTATCGGATAAATAACTTGTGAATATTTTTTCCCACTTAGTGGGCTGTTTTTTTGTTTCAATCCTGTTTTCCCTTGCCTTGAAGAAGCTCTTTAGCCTGATGAAGTCCCATTTGTTTATCCTTTCTATTGTTTCCCTCATGTGAGGGGTTATGGTGTCCAAAAAAATTCTTTTGAAGCTGATGTCAAAGAGTGTGCTGCCGATATTCTCTTCTAGCAGACTTATTGTTTCAGGCCTAATCTTTAGGTCTTTGATCCATTTTGAGTTTATTTTAGTAAATGGTGAAAAAGAATGGTTGATTTTCATTCTTTTACATGTGGCTGTCCAGTTTTCCCAGCACCATTTGTTGAAGAGACTTTCTTTCCTCCATTGTAGGCCCTCAGCTCCTTTGTCAAAGATTAGCTGTACATAGATGTGTGGTTTTATTTCTGGGCTTTCAATTCTGTTCCATTGATCTGTGCAGCTGTTTTTGTACCAGTACCATGCTGTTTTGATTACTGTGGCTTTAGTGCGTTTTGAAGTCAGGGATTGTGATGCCTCCAGCTTTGTTCTTCTTTCTCAGGATTGCTTTAGCAATTCGGGTCTTTTGTTGCCCCATATGAATTTTTGGATTCTTTGTTTGATTTCTGTAAAGAATGATGTTGGAATTCTGATTGGGATAGCGTTGAATCTGTATATTGCTTTAGGTAGTATGGACATTTTAACTATGTTTATTCTTCCAATCCATGTGCATGGAATATCTTTCCATCTCTTTATGTCGTCGTAGATTTCTTTCAAGAAGGTCTTGTAGTTTTTGTTGTATAGATCTTTCACTTCCTTGGTTAAATTTATCCCAAGGTATTTTATTCTTTTTGTTGCGATCGTGAATGTGATTGAGTTCTTGAGATCTTTTTCTGTTAGGTCATTGTTAGCATATAGAAATGCTACTGATTTATGTATGTTGATTTTATACCCTGCAACTTTGCTGTAGTTGTTGATTGTTTCTAATAGTTTTTGTATGGATTCTTTGGGGTTTTCTATATATAAGATCATGTCGTCTGCAAACAGCGAGAGTTTTACTTCTTCATTGCCTATTTGGATTCCTTTTATTTCTTTTTCCTGCTGAATAGCTCTGGCCAACACCTCCAGTGCTATGTTGAATAGGAGTGGTGAAAGTGGGCACCCTTGTCTTGTTCCTGTTCTGAGAGGGATGGGTTTCAGTTTTTGTCCATTGAGTATGATGTTGGCTGTGGGTTTGTCATATATGGCCTTTATTATGTTGAGGTACTTTCCTTCTATACCTATTTTATTGAGGGTTTTTATCATAAATGGATGTTGGATCTTGTCGAATGCTTTCTCTGCATCTATTGAGATGATCATGTGGTTTTTGTTTCTCATATTGTTAATGTAGTGAATCACGTTGATTGACTTGCGGATGTTGAACCATCCCTGTGTCCCTGGTATAAATCCCACTTGATCATGGTGTATAATCTTCTTGATATATTGCTGTATTCGGTTTGCCAAAATTTTGTTGAGGATTTTTGCATCTATGTTCATCAGTGATATTGCCCTGTAGTTTTCCTTCTTTGTGTTATCCTTGTCAGGTTTTGGGATCAGGGTGATGTTGGCTTCATAGAATGCATTAGGGAGTGCTCCATCTTCCTCTATTTTCTGGAACAGTTTGAGAAGGATAGGTATTAAATCTTCTTTGAATGTTTGGTAGAATTCTCCAGAGAAGCCGTCTGGTTCTGGACTCTTATTTTTGGGGAGGTTTCTGATTATTGTTTCTATTTCTTTACTTGTGATTGGTCTATTCAGATTCTCTATTTCTTCCTGATTCAGTTTGGGTAGGTTGTATGAGTCTAGGAATTTATCCATTTCTTCTAGGTTGTTCAATTTGTTGGCATATAGTTTTTCATAGTATTCTCCTATGATCCTTTGTATTTCTTCGGTATCTGTTGTGATTTCTCCTCTCTCATTTCTAATTTTATTTATTTGAGACTTCTCTCTCTTTTTTTTAGTGAGTCTGGCTAAGGGTTTGTCGATTTTGTTAATTTTTTCAAAGAACCAACTCTTTGTTTCATTGATCCTTTCTACTGTCTTTTTTGTTTCAATATCATTTATTTCTGCCCTGATTCTTATTATTTCCCTCCTTCTACTGACTTTGGGCTTTGTTTGTTCTTCTTTTCTAATTCCGTTAGGTGTCGTTTGAGGTTGTTTATGTAAGATTTTTCTTGCTTATTGAGGTGAGCCTGTATTGCAATGAATTTTCCTCTTAGGACTGCCTTTACTGCGTCCCAAATAATTTGGAATGGTGTGTTTTCATTTTCACTTGTCTCCCGATAATATTTGATTTCTTCTTTAATTTCTTCAATAATCCATGGTTTGTTCAGTAGCATGTTGTTTAGTCTCCACATTTTTGGCGCTTTCCCAGCTTCATTCTTGTAGTTGATTTCTAGTTTCATAGCATTGTGATCAGAAAAGATGCTTGATATTATTTCAACCCTCTTGAACTTATTGATGCTTGCTTTTTTTCCCAAGATATGGTCTATCCTTGAGAAAGTTCCATGCGCGCTTGAGAAGAATGTGTAACCTACTGTTTTTGGATGAAGTGTCCTATATATATCTATTAGGTCCATCTGATCTAATTTTTCATTTAATTCTATTATTTCCTTGTTGATTTTCTGTCTGGATGATCTGTCCATTGGTGTTAATGGGGTGTTGAGATCCCCTTCTATTATTGTATTACTGTTGATGTCTCCTTTTAGTTTTGTTAAGAGTTTCTTCACGAATTTTGGTGCTCCTGTGTTGGGTGCATATATATTTATGACTGTTATGTCATCTTGGTGGAGCGTCCCTTTTATCATTATATACTGCCCCTCTTTGTCTTTCATTACCTGTTTTGCTTTGAAGTCTACTTTGTCTGATATAAGTATGGCAACACCTGCTTTCTTTTGTTCATTATTGGCTTAGAGTATTGTCTTCCACCCCTTCACTCTGAGTCTGTGTTTGTCTTTGGGGCTGAGGTGTGTTTCCTGGGGGCAGCATATTGTTGGATCTTGTTGTTTGATCCATCCTGCCACTCTGTGCCTTTTGATTGGAGAGTTCAATCCATTCACGTTTAGTGAGATTATTGAAACATGGGGGCCTACTGTTGCAATTTTATCACTTGCTTTCCTGTGTCTTTTGATTGGAGCATTCAGTCTATTTACATTTAAAGTAACTATTGATAAGTATGTACTTATTGCCATTTTGTTAATTTTTTCTGGATGTTTTGTAATTCTTCTCTGTTCTTTTCTTCTTCTCTTGTTCTCTTCCCTTCCATTTTTTAGCTAGTACCTTCATACTAGATTTATTGGTCGTTGATCCAGTACCTTTCCTGTATATTTATCTTTACCAGTGATATTTTTCTTTGATAATTTTCTTATTCCTATTTGTAGCCTTTCTTTTTCACTTAAATAACTCCCTTTAACATTTCTTGTAAGGCCAGTTTAGTGGTAATTAACTCCTCTAGTTTTTGCTTGTTTGGAAAGCTCTTTATCTCTTCTTCCACTCTGAATGATAACCTTGCTTGGTAGAACATTCTTGGTTCTAGTTTTTTTCCTTTCAGTCCTTTGTGTATATTGTGCCTCTCCCTTCTAGCCTATAAGGTTTCTGCTGAAAAGTCAGCTGATAGCTTTATGGGATTTCCTTTGTATGTAACTTGTTGCTTTGCTCTAGCAGCTTTTAGGATTCTCTCCTTAATTCTTGACATTTTAATTACAATATGTCTTAATGTGGGCCTCTTTGAGTTCATCTTGTTTAGTATTCTCTGTGCTTCCTGTACCTGGAGGTCTGTTTCCTTCCCCAGATTAGGGAAGGTTTCAGCTATTATTTCTTCAAATAAGTTCTCTGCCCCTTTGCCTCTTTCTTCACCTTCTGGGACTCCTATAAGACAGATGTTAGTATGCTTGATGTTGTTCCAGAGGTCTCTTAGACTGTCCTCATTCTCTTTTCTTTTATCTGTTCAGCTTGGGTGATTTTCCCTACTCTATTGTCCAGATCACTGATCCACTCTTCTGTATCATCTACTCTGCTACGGATTCCCTGTAGTGAATTTTTCGTTTCTATTGTATTTTCAGCTCTGATTAGTTCTTTTTTATATTTTCTAATTCTTTATTGAAGTTCTCCTTGTGTTCATCTATTCTCCTCCCCAGATCAGTGAGCATCCTTATTACTATTAGTTTGTACTCCTTATCATGTAAATTGTTTATCTCTATTTCATTTAGTTCTTTTTTTTCCCCTGAGGATTTGTCCTGTTTCCTTATTTGAAACATATTCCTTTGTCTCCTCACTTTGCCTATTTCTCTATGCTTATTTCTAGTATTAGGTAGATCAGCTATGCCTCCTGAACTTGGAAATGTGGCCTTATGTAAGAGATGTCTTATGGGGCCCAGCAGCATGCTCTCCTCTCATCACCAGGACCAAATGATCCAGGGGTGTCCCCTGTAGGCTGCACATGCCCTTCTGTTGTGATGGGGTTGCTATTGCTGTGAGTGCATGGGTAGGCTAGGCTGGCCCACAGGCCAGCTGGTTATGAGTTTCAGCCATATTTGGCTGCTACAGGCATTTTACTGAGTGCAGCAAGCCCTGACATGGCTGGCTGTGAGGTTGGTAGCACACAACTACTGCAGTTTTGCTGGCAAGTGAGTCAAGCCCCCAATGTGGCTGGTTGCTAAGCCCAAGGACACACAATTGCTGCAGGCCTCCCTCCCCCTTGTGGTTCCCTGCTATGCTCAGCTTCCTCTATGTTGGTGAGTGGGGAAGGCTTCAAGTGAGGCTAGCTGTGTGGCATGTGGTTGTTGTCAGCTCACTTATGGATGGGGCAAGCTCTGGCAAGAAGTGACTCTGCTGCGCTGATGGATGGGGCAGCACACAACCATTTCAGGCTTTGGAAGGCAGGGCAGATCCCCTGTGTGGCTGTTTGCAATCACCAGCAGCACAAGTCCACTGTGGGCCCACAAGTCCACCACAGGCTCATTGGTAGGTGGGGCAGTCCCTGGGGTGGGCTGCCTGCTGCCTGGCCATGCTTGATTGCCTTGAGTGCTCTAGTGGGTAGGGCAGATGCCTGCACTAACAGACTAGAAGGAAGATTCCAATGGCACCTGCCAGCCTCTGTGCGAGCACAACTGAACAAGGTCACAGTAATGGCTGCCACCAGTGTCTCACTCCCTGGGGGTGGGTCCAACCATCTCCTGCCTCTCCAGGATGCATTCTGAGTTTAGTAAGTGAGTCTCTTTTACCAATGGACTATGCAATTTTTTATCTGATGCTTTTGTTCTGGTTCCAGGTCAAGTGATTCTGTGTGGGGGTCCTTTAAGAGCAAGTTTTTCTTTCCCTGAAGTTCTGTAGTTTCCCTGGGCATATTCTCTGTTGGCTTTCAAACCCAGCAATGCCAGGTATTATGGAAATCTGTGTACCTTCCCCTCAATTTTCCTGTGAACCTAAAACTGCTCTAAAAAACATAAAGTCCTAATAAATAAATAAATAAATAAATATAAATGAAGCAAAATTAAAAAACACTGTATCCATACTAGTTTTAATAAGAAGACTGTGGTAGGAACTTACCTAATTTTCTGAAATTAGTAGCCTTAGATTTCCTCCAAGGGCTAATCATGTAATTTGGAGTTAATTCAATCTCCAAGATTCTTCCAGAGTTACAAACTAAGAATGTGAAGGAGTTGGCACCTTTAGCAATGATGGAACACCCAAGAGTCTTTAGTCTGGAAGACTGCATTAGTCCTGTTCCATTATGATCAATAAAAATGGGTTGAATAAGTAAATAAGTGCACATATATTGTTATGGTCTGAGTTGTGTCCCCTAAAAATTCATATGTTGAAGCCTTAATACCCAGAACCTCAGAATGTGACTATATTTGGAGACAGGGCCTTTAAAGAAGTAATTAGGTTAACATTGGGTCATTAGAGTGGCCTTTAGTCTAATAAGACTGGGACCCTTGTAAGAAGAGGACATTAGGACACAGACACATACAGAACTTAGGAGTGACAATGTAAAGCCACAATGAGAAGGTGGCCCTCTGTGAGCCAAGGGAAGAGGTGGCCCTCTGTGAGCCAAGGGGAGAGGGCTCAGAAGAAATCAATCTTGCTGACACCTTGATCTTGGCCTTCTGGCCTCCAGAACTGTGAGAAAATGCATTTCTGTTGTTGAAGCCACCAAGTCAGTGGTATTTTGTTACGGCAGCCCTAGCAGACTAACATATACATATTGTGTTTGACAAGCCTAATAGTTGAATTCGACAATTATTTCTTGAACATCCACTACACTACTTTACTGTGCTAGATGCTGGCTGCATGATTAAGGCACAGCCTCGTTCCCTGAAGGAGCCTTCAGTATAGAGGGGTAGACAAATATGGCGGTGGGGAATGATTCGACACAGGCTCAGAAACACATGTGCACAATCAGCTTACACACTGTATGCACTTTATGTTTGTACTACCCCTCTATGTACTTTACCTAACAGAAAGATATTTGGGGGCAAAGACTTAGCACCTGGCCAAACTACCATTGCTTTAACAAAAACTTTTTAGTTATAAGCAATAGAAACCAGCACAAAGCAGCTCAAAGTAAAAAGTGGTCGGGAGGGCGATTTTTTTTTTTTTTTTGGAGGCCAGAGAGCAATATTGTAGTAGTGCAGCCGGGCTGTACAAGTACTAAAACCAGTTCTTGGAGAATCATCGGAAGTCAAAATTACTCCTGTCTTTGTTGCCACATGTGTTTTCTCATCCTTTCTCATCCTCAACAGGTCTGTTTTCTTCTTCTTCTCTGTAGTCCAGCATTCTTTGCTTCTCTGTGGAAATGGTGGAAATTGGCATCACCCCAGCCCTGGGTCCATGACACTTTTCCAGCCCCAGCACCACTAACCAAGTGGCTAGTGACTTATTTTCCTGGTTCCAAGTTCTGGGAGAGAGTCTAGTGGTCCACTTGGACCAAACGTCCACCCCTTATCCCATTAGCTTTGGTCAGAGAAGGTGAAATAACATCTATGTCCACTGGAACTGGAGAAAAAGGCAATTCTCAGAGAAGGGAAGTGTAGACAGGCAGACATTCCGACAGTTTCCTTTTACAAGCATCAAAGTAGAATTTGATAATAATTGAATGGAATTGAATTGAATAATTGAATCCGTCCATCTATGAGTGAGTCTATTTGCATTGATTTCAACTTGTGGTTTTCAGATCTGCCTGCACATTGGAGTCACCTGTGGAGTTTCAGAAACATGCTAACGCCTGCTCTTCAGCTTGCACCATAACATCAGAATCTGTGGAGGTGGGGCCCAGGAAATTTTTAAATACTCCAGATGATCCTGATGTGCTATCAGCATTGCAAGTTACTCGTTTAGACTTCACATCAGTATAACTTAGACTTCAGATTTTATGATTTCATACCTTATTCTTAAAAGACGTGATCAAGTTAGGAATCAGGTGTCTGAGCTAAAATTTATGGCAAAATCATCATTGATTATTTGGGGAAGAGAAGTGCTTTCTTCGGGAGGGTTAGTATTCATTTGAAAATAGCTGTTTATATTTCTGTATGATTAGGCTCCCAAAAAGTCGATCATCGGGTTCCTTGGAATGTAACTGTCTTCTGGAGAAATAAGAAACTTAGTGCCTCCCGTAAATCTTCACCGTCTCTGCAGTGGAAACCTTCAGTGGTCTTCCTAGATCTTCTCAGATCCCTTTTGACTGTTTCTCTGCATCCCTTCTGTGTGCTATTGCTTCCAAACATCCACACCTAGAACTTTTGTAGACCTCTCTTGGGCTAGCAAAGCTTTGCCTGCCCAGAAAAAGAGCAAGAAATGCCTGGGAGTTGTCTCCCTGTCATCTCGGCCCTCAGGACCATAGCTAGTGACTGACAGGTGTGAGTGAGAGTAGGACAGCCAGGCTCCCTTCCTAATGAACGAACTCTTAGTGTAGCTTTCACTGTCACATTTGCACGTAGAGTCAGGTTAAAACCACCCTTGTTCCTTAGCTATTCCATTGTGCGTTCTTCTGTAATAAACACTCAGACGCAGATCCCTATCTCAGGTAGGCTGCGGGAAAACCCAATCCAAGACAGTCAACTTTATGGAATTTTATCCTTTCAGTCTAATATTAAAATTCTATATGGTTTTTAATAACACAGTTTAAAACTTTCCAGAGGTGGAGAACCAAGGCTTTGTTTATTCCTACTCTTAGGAAGAGGACGGGGAGGTTACCCGCTAAGAAGTCACTGAGTCGCTGGGAAACTTGGAAGCTCCCAGGGGCAGAGTTTGGAGGAACAAGAGTAAGGAAGTAAGCGGGGAGGAATTGATTGACAGTTGTAAGCAGAGTGGAAACAAACGAGAAGGGTTGGTGTGAGTTGGGGTTGGGGAACCTGAAGAGGGATATTTAGAGCAAAGAAAAAATCGTGGTGGCACGAATAGAGGCGTGACATGACTTTCAAGTCATGTAAAAGTGTTCCGGGATAATAAAATGTAAAATAGGTTGGAGTTTTCTGGGGCTGCAGGCATGATGGCTGCCACAAGGCGGCGCTCTGACTACATTTACTTTGGTTTCCACCTAGCTTTGCATTTTCCTATTCCTCTGCTTGGAGTCTTCAGGGGCTCTAACTAGAGGTCTGTCACACTCTAGCCATAGTCAGCCAGCCTATCATTAGTGCCCAGGCTTCCTCCTGGAGCAATGACAGTGTAAATTTCAGCTATGGCAGAACGGGGACAAGTACAGCTGTTGTGCATTTTAGAATAATTGCTACAGGCCATTTGGTGACAGCTTTATAATAACAGCACTTATACAGACTTATACAATATTTCACTTTTCCATTTTATTTCTCCCTCAACACTTGGTATCGTAGATTTGTTAATCCACTCAACTCATGTGAATGTGGAATTATCTGCCCCCAAATTTTACGAAGTGAGGCTTGCAACCCCTTGGAAGTTCCCATATTCTCTTCTCTCACCATCCAGCTTTTCCACCTGCTATTCCCTGCGCTGGGAGCTCCACGATCCCTCTCCTCACCTAGCTGACTATCTTTACCTGGCACAAATGCCATTTGTAAAAAGTCTCTCCTCACCCCACCCCAAATCTGGGCTTTTTTTTTTTTTACCTCCATCCTCCCCAGTTCACTCATCTGCTGGCATTTATCTCATTGTATTCTAAGAGTTTCTTATCTATAAACTCCACCCTAAGTTCCCTGAACTTTCTTATCTTTATAACCCCAGTGTCTACCACAATTCCCCACACAGTGAGTGGATGAATGAATGAATAAATGAATAAGACAAGCTCTAAAAGATCAAAGCCCTTGCCCCATCTTGAGTCCAGAGCAGAGATGGCAATATCCAGAAATTTAGACCTGAACCAGAATAACTTACTGGCTGCCATGATTGACAGTATCCAGGCCTCTCCATAGGAAACTCCTAAATGGCCTAAATGGAAAAGTCCTGGGCCCTGCAGTGAGCCACAGATCATGGGAGATTCCCCAGTGCTGGCACAGCAAGACTTCGAGGATTAGGATCTGGGCAGAAGACCCAGACAACAGCTTACTGAGTAAGACTATCTGCCTTGCATTGCCGTCTAAGCAGCTTCCCAGAACTGACGTAGTTGGGGCATAAACAGAAGCAGAAGGCCCATGGTTCTATGTTCCTCTGGGTTTTGGGGGAACATCTCACTCTTGATGACTGCAAGACCCCTGAATTTTAGGCACCTTCTGAGAAAATCAAAGAAGGTCATGGATACCTTGCATCTGTGTCCCATGTTTATCCTTTGCACTTCTTGCTAGCCACTTCTAGAGCAAACCAAATAAAAGCAACCTTGCTCTGAATCCAAGTCATCATTCTCGCCCGTCCTTTGTGAGCTGGGTGATATAAGGATAGCATATTGGATATGGTTGTGAAAAATCTGGGCCCTTCTTAGTGTCATCTGTCTCACATAAACCAAAATTCTTTTCTGCGCATTTGTTAATCTTCCTTCCATCCTTCTCCAACATTTGATGAGCCCTAGGTACCAAGCTCTGTGCTGGAGATACAAAGATGTATAAGATACAATGCTCTACCTTCAAGGAATTCACAGAATTCTGGAAGAGATAGGAAAGTAAACCTATAGACATACGACACTTGAATAAGTGCTATAACAGAGGTGTCTGCAAGGCCCTGTGAGTTCAAGGGGGTGGGTTATGATTGCAAGTAGCTGTTTAGTAGCCAGCTGGTGGAAGGGGCCCTAATTTGCAGCGTTTGCTGATTTCCCTGTGGCAAATACTCCTAACAGGGCTGATTCCAAATTACTAACTTGCTGTCACTGAACACAGCTTTGGGAAGGGATGTCCACAATTGGCTCTTTTGACGCCGTGAGAGCCACCTCCAGTGCGCCTCCATGATTACCGCCTTGTGAGACCCTGAGCAGAGAATCCATCCACACTGTGTCTGAGCTCATAAATGAATTCTGTCTTAAGCCACTAAGTGTGTGGTAATTTATTATGCAGCCACAGAAAACAAAGCAGAGCCTATTCTACCCCTTTTACAGATATGAAAACTAAGGCTTAGAAACAGTAAGCAGTGTGACCGAGGCCGTGAGCATCTAGCAAGAGATGGAGCTGGGAGGCCAAACAAGGTGTGTCTGACTCCAAAGCTTGGAACCTTGGCTCCTATGTTCTATGACCCCCCCCATAGGAAACCGTGTCACAGAACCTGGAAGGGTCAGAGTCACGGGGAACGCTGTTCCTTGGTTTATTTGTTTGCTTACTTGTTTATTTATTTATTTATTCTTAGGGACCAGAAAATATGCATGATTATTAAAAATGAAATTCTGAACCAGAAGGAAATCAAGTGTTGAGCCTGGCTCTGGACTTGAAGTGGTGTCCTGGGGTCACCTTGATATTTATTTCAGGGGATAATGCTATAGAGTAAAAGAAATTTCATATGGGACTCTGCTTATTAAATATTTGAGTTTGGCTCGAGTGTCCATTTCTGCTTTTCTCCTCCAGCCTGACCAGATGTGCTCAGAAAATTTGGTTCCCCCTGAATATGTACATCTGTCAAAATTCCTGTCCATTTTAGCACGACTGCCAAGGGAGTGAACAAAGAGAGTTAGAGATTAACTTCAAAGAACTTTGTTGGAGAGGAATAAAGATATTTAAGGCCTATTTTGTAAACTAATTGCATTTGCATATTTATGGGATTTACTGATATAGCAGTAATTAAAAACTATTTAGTAGTCTTAAAGGACACATAACTCAGTTGCTGTTTGCATAATAAACACTTCCTTATTATGTCTGCATAATAAACCCCTTCCCCCTGCTTCTTCCAAAAGATACTGGTCCATTGAAGAGGTGTCATGTCTTACTTGGAAATAACGGAGAAATGAAGTGCAAGGGCTCATGGGAATGTGGAGGGGGGACTTCTGAAGAAACATGTTTCTGGGTACTCTATTAATGATAGGTCTGGCTTGAACTACTGTCGGAGAATAGTAGATTCAAACCTCAGATTAGTAAGTCTTTCTTTTTTCAGGTGATATTTAAGAAGACTGAATTCATAGCCCCTGATAATTCCAATTTTTTATTTTAGTACACTGATCAGCTTGAGGGGCTGGAATGGGGTTCACTCCCACCCTCATCCTTCCTAAGGAGATGTCTAAGGGGGTGAAATCTTTCACTGATGGATTGCTAGAAACAACGTGAGTAAAAAGTGCTCTATTTAAGGAGTGAGAAGAGACAGTTTTCATGAAAATTTAAAGGTTGAGTGGGGAAGACATACTAAATCTAAAGGCACTGAGTGAACAAAGTAAAGCCTGACAGGACAGTAAGGCTGGAAAAAGGAAGATCTGAGCCATCTCATGCCGCAGAGCAGGGTGACCAAAGAAAAATCAGGAAGCATCTGTATATAAACCACTTTGAAGACAAGTCTCTCGCGCAAAACCTTTCCCGTCTTGGCAGAATTCATCAGCCAATAAAGAGCAGTAATGGGCAGGATCACCAGACTGTTGTTAAATTAGCTAATGAAGGTCGTAATGTACCTGTATTACACATCATTAGCAATGGCCTTCCAGTAACAGATGGGTATATGAGACAGTGAGACAAAAAGGGAGGGAAGCACGTCCCAGAAGGTTTGACTTAGAGTCATGGCTTACTAAAACGCGTGGCAAGAATACAAGGTCGATATCATCTCGACTAAACCTTTGCGTAAAGGCAAGCTTCTGTGTTTCCTTCCCATAAAAAGTGCTACTTATATAGACAGGCTGCCTGCAGCTTGCCTTTCTCTTGTTCTAATTCATCCCATAGGTAGAAGCCGGCAATTTAGCAAACTGATGGGAAGGGCTGAGGCTTTGATGGCCAGATCGGTCAGTCATCTTAACTCTTGACAAAGCCCCATTTTTCTGGCCACCCTCTCTAAAGGGTATTTCTCAAATAAAATTTCCGTAATTTTGTATCAAAGTTCCTCTACCAGGCTATATTTATTTATTTTTTCTTTTTCTTCTGAAATATTTTCAAATGCAAAGTAAAACTGGAAGAATGGTAGAAACACCTCGCCCCCCACCATTTCAGACTAAGTTGCCAACATGACACCCCTTCACCTCTGAGTACTTAGCGTGTTATTCTTACAAACGAGGACATTATTTTACATCATGTCAAAACAACCAAAATCAGGAAATCAACACTGCTGTATTACTGCCATCTAAGCCACAGACCCCATCTGAGTTTCACCAATTCTTCTTGAAATATTCTTTATAACAAAAGGGTCCAATCCAGAATCACACATTGCATTGAGTTGTCATGCCTCTTTTATCTGCTTTTGTGTGATACAGTTTCTCAGTCTTTCCTTAACTTTCATAACCTTGATACTTTTCAAGACTATATGCCTGTTTTTTTGTAGAATGTCCCATGATATGAGGTTGTCTGATGTTTCCTCCTGGATAGATTCAAGTTACGAATTTTTGGCAGGATGATAACAGAAGTGCTGTTGTATCTTCTTGATCCTTCCTATCTTGTGGCACACAATTCCAGTAACTGGTGATGTTAATTCTCATTTGATCAAGGTGTTGTCTGCCAGATTTCTCCACTGATAGGTTTTTTTGTTTGTTTGTTTGTTTTGAGGAAGATTAGCTCTGAGCTAACATCTGCCACCAAACCTCCTCTTTTTGCTGAGGAAGACTGGCCCCGAGCTAACATCCGTGCCCATCTTCCTCTACTTTATATGTGGAACGCCTGCCACAGCATGGCTTGACAAGTGCTGTGTATGTCCACACCCGGGATCCGAACTGGCGAACCCCAGGCCGCTGATGCAGAAGGTGCGAACTTAACCCCTGTGCCACCAGGCCGGCCCCTGAAAGTTTGTTTTTCAATCTTTGTAATTAATAAGTATTTTGTGTAAATGTCCTGTTCCTCATCAAACTTTTCACCAGCTAGTTTTTATCACTTACTGATGTTTCTTGAGTGAATTAATCATTACCATGAAGGTTCCATCATTCCTTCTGCATTTATTAGTTGGCGTTCTAATTTAAGGAAAAGCTTTCTCTTCTTCCCATTCATTTATTTACTTAAATCAGTATGGATTGGTGGATTATTATTTTATTTAGTGGGTTATAGTTCCTTATCACCATTATTGATTTTGATGCTCCACTTCTCCCAGATTTGGCCAATGGGAGACCCTTCAAGCCGACCATGTCCTTGGATCACAACCCCATCCTTCTTTTAGCACTTCTTTACTCTATGATACGGTGAGATGTTCTAGGCTTTTCTTATATTTTCTCTGCCCCAGCCCTGGCATCAGTCATTTCTCCATCTCTTCCTTTCAGGTTGGTATGGTACTTAGAAACTAAGATCTGAATTTTAGGTGGACTCATTGCTATTGGGGTGTCCCTGCTCCCAGGCCCTCTAGTAGACAGAGCTAGGGTTATATGTGTGTATGAACATGTGCACACAGACATCTGCATTTGTATTTACTTCTGCATTTAGCTACGTATCCTGAAAACCATGAGTTCACACTGACACCTCTAAAACCAACTCAGCACCACAGGGTTCCTCCTAGGTTTCTCCCTTTCCATATTTGTAACTCTCTTCACAAATAGCAGGAAACCAATCAGGCTACATTTTATTGGTAGATGAAAATTCAGAACAGAGCTTCATGGAATCTAACCAAATGGACTGAATAATTAGGAGAACAGGGATCAAGTATATACTTTTCCCCCTCGATTCGCTCTGTGAAAACTTATCTCAAACCTGTGCTTCTACATTCCCATTTATAGTAAAAAGCAGGCAGATGTTGGAAATGATATGAAGTTTAGTGTCTGTTTCTAGAGCATCTAGGGGTCTACCAATGGAAGATAGAGTTATATAGAATTACACATCTTTTTGCTTAATAATGAAGAATGAATGGGTACTCAATCAAAAAGTGGAAAAAAAATTTACTGAATGATATTAAACTTTAGTAGTTCTCATCTTCAATAAGCCTAGAAGCACTCTCTGAATTGTGGGCAGTGAAAATTTAAGAAGCACTCCTATTTATCAAAAATCAACGTTTCTTTTAATTTCAAGGACTCAGGAAAAACAAAAAGCCCTTTTCCCACTGTGTTGTTAGCAGTCGTTCTTCATTAGAGAATACCAGGTTTCCATCAGCCTTGTGTAATTCAAGAGTCCAATAAACACTGTCAAATGCTGAAGATGTTACTGCATAAGTCTGATTTAGAACAGCTATTTGGATCTCAATTATTAATGAAATTAGTGTCCTGAATGTCAGCAAGAGCATTGCCTTAGGTAAAGGCTGTAAAGGAAATCATATTAGTGTGGAATTTCCTCTCCTTTGGGGCTCCTCTCAGATTACATTATTCACTTAGCTAGCTCCTGTCAGGGAAATTGAAATGCTGGCTATGATCTGATCCTGGGGCAGAACCAAATGGAGAAGTTAAGGAGTATCACGATGGTGTCAATTCCAAAACATTTGTGTGGTGGTGCTGGTGTTGCCTTTGGTCCCATTTAGCGTTTATAAAGTAGTGCCAAGCAAGGACAGCATAAATTGGCAAACAGAGGAGAATGGAGTAAAGAGGAGCCCTTTTAGGAAAAATTGAGTGGCATTCGATCCAATAGGCAAGTTTGCACTTCTCCTCTTTGGGACGTGCCCAGGAACACGATGGCAAGAGCAATGGCTCCTCTGTGGCCATTCATCCCAGTGGCTGCCTCAGGTGAGTCCTCTTATGATCTCACTAGACATTGAATATTAACTCAGAAACTAGAGTAGCTCCTCACAAGTGCTAATTTTTATTCATCATCTGTAAATACCAGTCCCATGAAGCTACATGGAAACCAGTGGCTTGTTTTGACTCGGCTCCTACAATCACAGGTACATGTACATGCAGAGTCACACAGGGAGGCTTTTTACCTAGCTGAAAATGTGCTCTGAAATGTTAGATTTGTTTGATAAATCTCTCCTTCTCTAGAAATCAAGCTCTCTCTGCAGCAATTTACATTGAGAGTTTGGGGCATTCTTTTTCAGATTTGTTTTATGTCTGAATAATACATTTTTCTTATTCAAAATAGTCTTGGCTTCATTATAAGTTTTTGGTAACCCGGAAGAAGAGTCCCTTGGACACATCATGGCTACAGACACCTGGAGATCATTTTGATATTAGGCGCTTTACGTCCAGCCGTACAAAGTCTGTATAGCTGAACATATCTCTAAAGACGAGTACTATAAACTTGCATGTTTTGAGTGTGCAAGTCCCCTTAAAAGCACATTAGGCACTAACATAAAATTTCTGGAATTAACTTCCGTGGTACCAATGTTAACTCTACTGAACTGAATCATTTGAGTTAGGATACAATCGATTCTTAGAAAAAATGCACGAATCAA
Organism: Equus quagga; assembly: GCF_021613505.1. NCBI lineage: Eukaryota > Metazoa > Chordata > Mammalia > Perissodactyla > Equidae > Equus > Equus quagga. Next base: position 62,246,914 of record NC_060280.1, read on the forward strand.
GAATTTATGTTTATGCTGGTGATTCCCAATATCCCACTTTCTTGAGGGTTCTCCTAGAGCTCGCATCTGAATTTCCATGTTTTAAAATATAACTGGAAGTGGAATGAGTCAATTATGGAGATGAGGAAGGAATTCGGTAGCCAAGCAGCTGGAAATGATTTTTTTATTGGGTAGAGAAGAAAAATAGCCACTTATCATTAAAGTATAAAAGTCCTGGATGTTGAACTTAAAGGATAAAAGCATATCTTAATTACAAAAATGAAAACAGAGGAAATTTCATTAAATGCCAAATGGGTTTCTTAGCAGAAAATAATTATGAGCATTAAACTAAGTAAGATAAAATAGAAAAATGAAGGTAAGAAAACAGAAGAAACTCTTAATGATGTCTCTTTGTAATGTTTTGCATTAGGCTTGATTTTTGTTCTAAATGTGGCAGAAAAAAGTGTTTTAATACTGTCTAGTAATAGTGCTTGACCATAAATCATACTGAAAACATTTGTTGTAGAAAAATCAGCCCTTTGGAATTTTTACCAAGTTAGTATCGAGGTGATTCATAAATACAAGAGCATTGAACCAACTACCAGTTCACAGCTGCTCCCTGGAGGCAGTATGTGTGCTGGGGTGGGGGACCTGGCCCAGGAGAACCATTCAGTTCCTGCTCCACTACTCAGCAGCCAGGTGACCCTGGGCAAGTTAATTCATCTCTTAGAGATTCAGTTTCCCTGTGAGCTAACTGTTTTGTATATTCATGAAGGTCAAATAAGATAGCATTGTGAAATTATAAGATGCAACACAAATGTAAGATGTTATTGCCCTGAAAACACACATACCCAGAAAATAACAATGGGCTGTTTCTGCCCAATAATGTACACCATGCATCATGTCAGTCTTCCTTGTGAAGCGTTACTCAGTGCTGGGCCTAAAATTCTTAGGGAGCCAGGTCGGTGTGGTGTCATGATTAGGAGCTTGGGCTTTGGATCCAGATCAGCTGTGTTTGAATGCCAACCTCTTCACTTGCAAGTTCTATGACCTTGGGTGGTACTAACCTCCCTTACGCCTGTGGTCCCCCACCTGTAATAATAGTGACTCCTCATAGAGGTGTGGGGTACCTATCTCCTAAGGCTGTTGTAAAAGTGAAATGAGATCATTTATGTAAAGGGCTCTTAGCCCAATGCCTGGCATACAGCAAGTATTCAATCAGTATTAGGTATTCGATAGTACCACACACCTAAACCTCTATTTCCTTGTAACCTCTCAGATGTATGTATAATTCTCTTATAAAGATAGGGAACTCACTAAAGCAAGAATAGCTCTTTCCATTGAAGTGCCCAGAACACTTTAAGATAGGTGTGTGTGAGCGTAACTCATTAATACAAGGAAAACAAAGGAATAATTCTATTGTGTTCTTATCTTTCTAAAAAAATCTCTCTTCACCTAAAAGTGCTTGATAGCTTAGTGCTTAACACATTCTACTTTCCAGAAATCTTACAAGTGAATTATTTGAAGCTATCATTAGCATTCAAGGAGGCAGTGCAAGCGAGGCGTCTTTCCTGGGTCTGGTGATAGCTTCCATCAGCGTCTCTTGAAACATCACTGAACTGCGAGTCATTTAGTGCTTGTGTGAATGTCACATTAGCTTTCAAGGGGCATAATTTACTGTTAATTAATGGTCACTTAAATTCTTAATCTCTCTCCTGTAATTGATCTTTCTCCTCAGGCAAATTTGCATTCATAGGAGAAATGTAATTTATTATTTCTTCCCATTTTAAACAAAGAACTCTTTCCCCTTATAGTTTATTTAAGCACACTTTTTCATTTGCTTCTTATTTTCCTCCTATCTTTGATTTTTTTCTCTTTTGTTCCTAATTCTAGCTTCCAGAACTGTCTCTTTTTACCCAAAGACTTTGACACAGTCTAGAAAATATATATTTATTCATAGGGGCCCTATGAATTGTTTCCTAGCAAAGATGGCAGAGGGGAATTTGAGTCTTCCTGAGCAGAGGGTGGAGGGAACACACATTCATTGCTCAGAATTATGTTTTAACTCTGTCTCAGGTAGTTTCCTCTATTGAAACATGTACATTTCAGTATTTCCCCAAGTGGGACTTGGATTGGGAGCTTCCAAGCGAGTTAACGGTGAAGTTGCCCAAACTGAAGTTGTCAAGAAAGGCACCAGACCAGCATTGCTTTGTGCTCCTGACTTCTCTCACCTGGGGTATGCCAACAAGAAGTGGTCTCAGGTAGAGAGATTCACAGTGCATTTTTTGACAATCACAGTTCACAAAGCCGTAAAAATGATGCCTGATGCAAGTTACCCACCTTAGTCCCGCACGCCTGCATAGCTGATGCCACTTGAGGCATCTTCTTGGGTGAATAGTTAGGGAGTTAAAATGCTCATTGGATTCCCAGTTCGGATGGTAATGAGAGTGAATATTCTACTGCCCACAATGAGCCTGGAAAATCGCACCTCCAGCATCATTGTTAGCATTTTGGTCACACTGACATTGATAAGTCATCGAAATTGCTGCCTGTGGCAGCAAGCGACGTGACATCATTCATAAAGAAATGGGTATAAACAGGACTGTCGCACAGGGAGAGGATATCTCATTTACAGTTTCCTGCTGGATCCCACATACCTTCAGCAGCTCATCAAAATAACCATCAAAACCACTGAGAGCTGAGCTGAATTCACGCGCAGGACACTACAGATAGATTTCACTCACGCACTGTGGCAGGAGGTGTGCAATTTGCTTCAGTCCAATGACTTAGCGAAGCTTTGAATCCCCCAAGGGCTGGCAAAGCTTGTGAACAAAATATCTTTTTGCAATTCAGAGAAAGCCCTCACAAATTTGTCACTTCCAATTGTTGGTGCTCATTTCTTTTGCTTCCTTTCCCTTGGCCTCTCCTGCCTCAACGCCAATCACTGTTTCTCTACAAATCAAGATTCTTGGGTCATAGGAAATGGTTGTTCCCTGGAACCAGAGAAAATTTTCCCAAAACAAAGATCTCATTTTCTGACAAGTGCATTTTAAAGACAGACTGAGGGAGAAAAGAGTTTTTTTTAATTATTTGTTTGTTTTTAGAAGAAATGTAGGAATTGAAATCTCAATAACCCCATTATTTAGAAATCCACCCAGATCTTTGAGTTCATTGGTTTGTCTAGTTTATGCTTGGGTTTTCTAATTAATTGCTGACTTACAAATGGAAAAATCAAAAGAAAAATCCAAGAGGGAAGTTAATTTCTGCATTAAGTGTATAGGAAGGTTTCTTCCAGGTACCTGGAGAGGATAATACAGAAATAAAGAAAGAATTCTGTCTCCAAGATGCGTGATTGCTGTAAAAATGGAATTACAGGTATGGTTTGCGTCCACGGAGATGGGTTGATTTATTTATCTTCATAATGAGATTTCTCCATTGGGCACTTAGGCCATCAGCTTGCTTGAAATAAGCATCTGACAAAAAGCCTGCCAACTGGCTTTGAACTTAAGCAGATTGGGGTGAGCTAAAGACTATGTCCTGCTAGGAGCCATCAAGTCCTGAACAGTCTGAGATCTCCCAAAGATGCTAAGTTTCTCTTATTTTCATCCTTACAGTGATAGTTGTAAAGAATCGTAGCCATAGATACACCTCATCCCAGGAATTCTGCTCTCGATCATCTCCTCAAGAAACTATTACAGAAATATCACAAGGAAGTGAGGCGAGTTCACGACTGGACGCAGGTCACCACTGTGTACCTGGACACATTTGTCGGCGCTGTATTGGATGTGGTAAGGGCCATCTTGTCCTTTCCTCTTCCTGTTACCCTTCTGTAAAACCACCTGCCATTTATGCAAGAGCCTAGGAGGAGTTTTATTCTGAGACTCTAGTTGAGCTGGTAGGGAAGTTGTGCTAGACTCATTTTAGCAGTGAGCGTGAGGCAAAATGTTTATTAGGCAAACCACACTTTCTAGCCCCCAACTTACATTGTGAGGGGCAGATAGTCTAAAAATATGAGTTTCATGGAATCAACATGTTTTAAGAATTGTGGTCATCGATCACAGCACATATTTTATGAGTATTGCTGAAACCGAAAATGGTAATAGGTATTTTTTTCTACAGTTCACATTCCTTAGTGATAATAATAGTAGATTTAAGAAAACATTCACCGCTTACTGCCTGGAATTTTAAAAAGAGGAAAAAGTACCTTGGTATCTTGAGTTTATAGGGGACTTTTATACCTAAGGTGTTTGCTAAGGATGGTGGGAAGATTTGTTTATTAAATCATGTCTTTTCTACTATATCTGAAAAAAGGGTTGTTGAGGGAATTAAATGAGAAAATGCAGTAAAGCAGTTAGCAGAGGTCTTAGTAAGCCCACGATAAATGATGGCCCTGGCTAGTATCCCTGCTTCCTCTTTTTCCTTTTGCCTGATTACAAAGTCTCCAATATCGGTAGCTTCCAGATTTATTTTGATTTCCCTTAAAAGCAGACTTTACTAAGCTTGTTTTGTTAAAGTAGCTTAATAGCAGTTTTTCAATCCACTCCTCAAAACTTTTCTAATTGAGGTATAATATACATATATTGACATGCACAGTGTTCAGTTCAATGAGTTTTGATAACTGCCTGCACCCATATAGTCCATATCCCTGTCAATATATCAAACATTTCCATCACCCCAGAAAGATCCCTCATCTCATTTCCTTCCCAGTCAATCCCCATCCCCTCCATCCACTGAGACAACTACCATTCTGATTTCTTTCATCAAAGATTATCTTTACCAGTCCTAGAACTTCATACAAATGAAAATTTATTGTATATACTCTATTGTGTCTGGGTTTTTCACTCAGCATAGAGTTTTTGGGGGTCACTCATGTTGTGTAAATCGGTAGTTTTTCCTTTTTATTGGTAAGTAGTATTTGGTTATGGATAAACCATGATTTGTTTATCCATTCGCTTGTTGGTAGGTGTGTGGGTCATTTCCAGTTTTAGGATATTATTAATAAAGCTGCAATGAACGTTCCCGTACAAGACTTTTGATGCACGTATGTTTTCATGTCTCTTAGGTAAAGCCTAGAAGTGGAATAACTGGCTCATAGTATAGGTTTATGCTTAATGAGAAAGTGCCAGACTGGTTTACAAAGTGATTGTACATTTTACACACCCACCAGTCAGCTATGAGAGTTCCCATTGCTCCACACCTCCACCAACATTTGGTGTTATCAGTCTTTTTAATTTTAACCATTCTGGTAAGGCTGTAGGGTATTTCATTGTGGTTTTACTTTACGTTTCCCTGATGGCTAATGATTAGGGCCTCTTTTTCATGCACTTATTAACTACTTACATATCTTTCCCTGTGAAGTACCTGTTTAAGTCTTTTCCTATTTTTTTATTGGGTTGTTGGTCTTTTTGTATTATAGATTTGTAGGAGTTGTTTATATATTCTGGACATAAGTCTTTTGTCAGATATGTATTGTGAATGTCTGTGTCTTGTCTACTCATTTTTCTAATGGGTCTTAGGATGAACAGAAATATTAAAATCTAATGAAGTCCACTTTTTAATCAATTCTTTATTTATGGTTAGTGCTTTCTGGGCACTGTCTAAGAAGTCTTTGCTACCCTAAGGTCATAAAAATATTTTCTTATATTTTATGCAAGAAGATTTATAGTTTTTAGCTCCTTAGATTTAGTTCTGTGATCTATTAAGAATAAATTTTTGTGATGGTGTGAAGTAGGGGTCAAGGCTTTTGTTGTTGTTGTTTTTGTGTTTTGTTTTGTTGGGTTTTTTAGTTTTGGTTCTTGGTTTTTTGCATTTTGATAGGAGTTGTTCCAGCATCATTTTTTTGAAAAGGCTTTCCTTTCCCCCATGGAATTGCTTTGGTGTCTTGGTTGAAAATTAAATTGACAGCTAAGTTTTGGACTATGTCTCTTGAAATCAGGTAGAATAAGTCTTTGGATATTGTTCTTCACTTTTAAGATAATTTGGTTTTTTAGGACATTTGCATTTCTACATAAACTTTATAACCAGCTTGTCAATTTCTGTTTTTTAAAAATACCTTCTAGGAGTTTGTTTAGAATGGTATGGGATCTACAGAGAAATTTAAGGGAGAATTAACGTCTTAATATTGAGTTTTTCCATCCTTGAATATGGATATTCTCTCTATTTATTTGGATCTTCAACAATGTTTTGTAATTTTCAATGTAGAAGTTTTACACTTACTTCTATTAAATTTATCCCAAAGTTTTTTGGTTTTTGTGGGTTTTTTTGGTGAGGAAGATCAGCCCTGGGCTAACATCTGTTGCCAGTCTTCCTCTATTTTGTACGTGGGATGCCACCTCAGCATGGCTTGATGAGCAGTGTGTAGGTCCATGCCTGGTGTCTGAACCTTGAACCCCGGGGCCACCAAAGCAGAGTGTGAACTTAACTAAGCCACTGGGTGGGCCCGTATCCCAAAGTATTTTTGATACTACTATAAATATTACTTAACATTTTTTATTTTCTAGTTATTTGTTGTTATAAAGAAATATGATTAATTTGTGTGTTGACTCTGTATCCTGTGATCTTGCTGAATTCACTTACTAATTCTAGTAGTTTTTTATAGATTGATTAGATGTAGATTAATTGGACATATACAATCATGTCATCTGCAAATAGTTTTACTTCTGTCTTTCTAATCTATATGCTCTTTATTCTTCTTTTCTTATCTTATTGCATTGCCTAAGGTCTCTACTTCATTGTTAATAGAAGTGGTGAGAGCAGACAGCCTTGTTTGTTCCCAGTCTTAGGGAAAAATCTTTCACTGTTAAGTATGATATTAGGTATGGGTTTTTTGTAGATGCTTTTTATCGGACTGAGGACATTCTCTCCTATTTTTTCGTATGCTGAGAGGTTTTTCTTTTTAATCCTGAATGTATATTGAATTACATCAAATATTTTTTCCCTATATATTTGGATGATCAAATGAATTTTCTGTTTTATATGGTTAATATGGTAAATTATTTTGATTTACTTTAAAATGTGATACCACCTCTGCATTCCTAGGATAAACCTCATTTGATTTTGGTATATTATTCTTTTTATATGTTTCTGTATTTGAATTCCTACTTAATTTAGATTGCATCTATGTTAATAAGGGTTATTGGGCTATAGATTTCATTTCTTGTAATGTATTTGTCTGGTTTGGGTATCAGGGATATCTTGGCCGTATGTAAGTAGTTGAAAAATGTCCCCTCCTCAATTTTCTGAAGGAATTGTGTAACACAGATATTTTCCTTTCTTACTGTTTGATAGATTTCACCAGTAAAACTATCTGGGACTGGAGTTTTCTTTGTGGGAAGCCATTCAAATGTCAACTCAATTTCATTAACATACATAGGAATGCTCAAATTTTCTATTTCTTCTTATGTCAGTTGTGGTAATTTGTATTTTTTAGGAAATTCTTCTATTTCATCCAAGATGTCAAATTTATTTGTTTAGACTATTGTCTTTTTATTCTTTTAATGTCTACAGGGTCTCTAGTGATACTGCCTTTTTCATTCCCTGTATTGGCAATTTGTATTTTCTCTTATTTTTCCTTGAACAGTATTGCCAACAGTTTATCAATTTTATTTATCTTTTCAAAGAATCAAATACTGGTTTTGAATTTTCCCTTTGGTTGTTTTCTATTTCACTGATATCTGCTCTTATCTTTATTTACTTCCTTTCTTCTACTTATTTTGCATTTAATTTGTTGTTCTTTGTATAGCTTCTTAAAGTGGAAACTTAGATCGTTGATTTTAAAACTTTTTCTTTTCTAATTTTAGCATTTAAAGCTATAAATTTCCCTCTAAGCACTGCTTTAGCTACATCCTACAAAGTTTTGATACATTTTTAAACTGAGGTATAAATTACATAGAATTAAGCTCATCTTTTTAATCCAATCCCTTCCTCCTACCACCAGTCCCTGGCAAACACTGATCTTATTTTTTTTTCACTATAGTTTTGCTTTACCGGAATGATCTATAAATGCAATCATATAGTATTTCACCCTTTTTGTTTTGGCTTTTTTCACTTAGCTTAATGCCTTTGAGGTTCATCCATGCTGTGTTGTTGCATATATTAGTGGTAGTATTCCATGACACAGATGTACTGCAATTTGTTTATCTGTTTACCAGTTGTTAGACATGTGAGTTTTTTCCAGTTTGGGGAAATTATGAATGAAGCTGCTATAAACATTTGCATACGTTTTCACTTCTCTTAGATACATATCTAGGTGTGGGATCCCTAAGTTGTATGATAAGTCTGTGTTTAACGATATGAGAAACTGCCAAGTTGTTTTCCAAAGCGGCTGTATCATTTTGCTATTTCCACCTGCAATGTATGAGAGTTTCAGTTCCTCCACATAATCACCAGCACTTGATATTGTCAATCTTTTAAAATTTTAACCTAGTAGATTTGTGGTGGCAACTCAACGTGGTTTTTAACTTTCGTTTCACTAAAGACTAAGAATGTTTAACATCTTTTTGAGCACTAATTTGCCAATTGTATATTTTTTGGTAAAATAGTTGCTCAAATATTTTACCCATTTTAAAAATAGGGCTATTTATTATCTTCTTATGGAGTTGCAAGAGCTCGTTGTATACCTTGGGTCTATTTCTGCACTCTATTCTGTCCAATTAATCAATATGTTTGTTTTTACACCAATGCACTATCTCCATTCTGTAGCATTATAGAAGTCTCAAACTCAGATAATGTGAGACTTCCAATCTTGTTCTTCTGTTTTAAATTGTTTTGACTCTTCTAGGCCCTTTGTATTTCCATAAAAATTTTGGAATTAATTCATCAATTTCTATATTAAAAAACTACTGGAATTTTTATTGGGATTGCATTAAATCTACAGATCAATTTGAGGAGAATAGACATCTTAACAATAGTCTTCCAACCATGAGTACAATGTATCTCTCCATTTGTTTAGTTCCTTTTTAATTTCTCCTAGTAGTGTTTTGTAGTTTTCAGTGTTTTGCAATATTTTGTTAAATTTATTCATAAATATTTCACATTTTTGATGCTAACATAAGTAGTATTTTAAATTGAATCTGTTGCTAGCATATAAAAATACGATTGATTTGAATGTATTGGCTTTAGATCCCTTGACTCTGCCATCTCTTATTAGTTTTAGAGGCTTTTTTGTAGATTCTTTCAGATTTTCTATGTAGAAGATCATGTTGTCTGTGAATAAAGACAGTTTTATTTCTGTCTTTCCACTCTTTATACTTTTATTTTCTTTTATTGTCTGTTGCACTGGCTCAGACCTCCAGTACAATGTTGAATAGACGGTGTACTGTTCTATAAATATCAATTTGATAAACGTGTTTGATACTGTTGTTGAAATCTTCTATAACCTTTTAGTTTTTTTGTTGTTCTGTTAATTTCATAGTGAGGAGTGTTAAAATCCCCAACTATAATTGTGATTTGTCTATTTTTCTGCTGTTATTAGGCACACACACATTTAGGATTGCATGTCTTCTTAATGAATGGATTCTTTTATCATTATGAAATGCCCCTCTACATCTCTGGGAAAATTCTTTTTCTTGAAGTTTTTCTTATGCTTGCTTTTCACATGGTATATATTTTGCCATCCTTTTATTTTCAATCTACTTGTGACATTGTATTCAAAGTCCTTTCCTGGAGAGAGCATGTAGTTGAATCTTGCTGGTTTTTTTCAACTTTTTATTTTGAAATAGTTATAAATTTACAGGAAGTTGCAAATAAATTTATAGGGAGGTTCTGTACACCCTTCACCCAATGTCCCCCAATGTTAACATCTTGCATAAATATAGTACATCAATAGTAAATACTAATACTAAACAGTAAATCAATACTAGAAAATTGACATTGGTGTAATCGACAAGAGCTTATTCAGATTTCTCCAGTTTTAGAAGTACTCATTTGTGTGTGTATATGTGTGTGTGCTATGTAATTTTATCATATGTGTAGCTTTGTGTAACCACCACCACATCAAGCTACATGATCATCACCACAAGGCTCTCTGGTTCTGCTCCTTTCTAGACACAACACTTTCTCCCCCCAGTCTCTAACCACTGGAACACGTAAATCTCTTTTCCGTCTTTATAATTGTGTTAGTTCAAGGATATTGTATAAATGAAACCATGCAAGATGTAACCTCCGAGATTTGCTTTTTACATTTAGTATAATTCCCGTCAGGTTCATCCAAGTTGTTGTGTGTACCAATAGTTTGTTCCTTTTTGTTGCTGTGTAGTATTTCAGGGTATTGCTTTTTTAACCTGTTAATCTATGCATTTTAATTACAGTGTTTCTTCCATTTATCAATACCATCTTGCTGTCTAGTTGTCCCATCTGGGTTTTCTTGTTCTTCTTTTCCTCTTATCTTCCCTTATTTCAGGTAAGTTAAAGCTTTTTTATTATTTTATTTTAATTCTTCTGTCAACTTTTCAGCATCTCTCTTTGAATTATCTTTTAGATGTTGCTTTAGGGATTTCTCTGTCCATTATTCACTTAATATGGTGTACGTAGAATTAAAGTTATTACACTTCACATAAAATGTGTGAGTCTTACAACAGTAAAATTCCATTTACCTGCTCTCCTGTCTTTTGTACTATTTTGTCATCAATTTTACATTTACATACATCATATACCCATAATACAATGTTGTTATTTTAATGTATTTTGTTAAAAATAACAAAATTTCTCTTTAATTTATTTTAGTGGAGGTGTTTTTCTGTGTTAATATCTTAGTGCTATGCTATGAATCATAAACTCTGATTTTTTTGACTGAGAATTAGGCATTAAAACCGATGGAAAAATAATTTGAAACTAAAAGTATAATTGATATATTGTAACAGGATTTAAGTTATTTTTTCACCTGATGCAAGTTATTTTAGCATAATTTTCCTCCATCTTAAACGCTAATCATTATTTCTTTGTAAACAGGAACATTTAAATGATACACAAAAAATCCCCCTTTTAGCAACCAAGTTCACTTTTCCCAGCTGTATTTTCCCACTCACAGTAGTGAAAGTATTAGATCTAAGATCTTAGAAAATACTGTTTAGTTAAATAGCAGGAAATCCCCACCCCTACTCCAAAAGGCCTACAAGAAACCCCAAAAAAACTCCTTTAAATCTCTTCTCTAAATGTATGTTGAACTAGAATTTTGGAGACTTAATTTCCTGGGGCTGTATCTTCCCCTACTTAAGAAATGTTAGTCCTTGCTGTTAGTTGTGGGTGGGTTCTTATGACTGTATTGTTCATCAGACACTGTACAATGGGAAAAACATCATTTGAATAAAGACACATGAAATGAACAGTGTCATGTGAAACCTCAGGGCAGAGGTATAATCAGTCTTGAGTAAGGGATTAAGACCGCCTTCTGGGTCTCTCCTCATCCTTCCACTTTCTAGCTTCATATTGATTAAGATTAAGTAGAATTGCTCAGACTTTCCTTTAGAGACTTATCTGGAGACAAATATAGAAAAGGAGTAAAATCTTTATATTAATATTTTCCCTTGGAACAATTGTATCAGATTGAAAATTTTTGTCTAACTCTTTCTTTCTACCCCAATAAAAGAAAATAAAATCAGATTCCTTGTGGTACTTAAGGGGAACACCATTATTTTTTCAAAGATGTGTTTTTCTCCAGTGTTTTGGAATATATGAATTTTTTACTAGAATATGTTAAACATAGTATATTATTTGATATGACAAACTTTCCTTCAGAATCTGGAAAAATGTTATATTCCATCCATCTAGTTTTATCCCTATCTAATGTCTTGACCTTATCTTCTACAGGTGCTTAATACTACGATGAAACTGAACCCCTTGTTGTCTCCTGCCTGTATTCCATCCATTCTGCTGTTTCCTCCACTGACTATCTTCCTCCTCATTCTCCATCTGCAAGATAGTATAGTTCTTCAAATCTCAGCTCCTGGAAGAAATTTCCCTCAATTCTCCCAGCTGACAGTGGTCTCCTTCCTTTAAACACACTGAAGTCTGTATATTTCTTAATTCACATTTTATTTGTTAAAATGTCACATACCTTAACTTATTAACAAGCTACTTGAGGCAAGAACTTTCTTACTCATATTCAAATTTCCCACAATATGCAGCACATATTACTTCAAAGATACTGGATAGATATTTGTCTAACAAATTAATTAACTAATTAAAATATGTAAGTACCAGTTCTAGGATGATCTTTATGAATGGCTTTGTCTAATATGCTTTGCAAATGTCTCTATTCCATTCAGGTGCGCTAAGCCTAAAGTTTGTTCCAGAAGGTAGGGCCAGTTTTGAAGGACTCGATAAAATCACTCACAGATTCTGCTCAGACAAGGACACTCCCAATGTGAATAGATAACTTGTCAGATGCATCTGCCAGCAGCTGAACTGCTGGCAACTTTTGTTTGATGTGAAGAGCCTTCAGCCCAGCTTTCATCACTGCACCTCACTTCCATTACAATGTTTTGCCTCCTGTTTTGTTTATGTGAAAGACTACAGTCTTAGAATTTCTGGGTATTATGAGTACCTTAGGGAAATCTGATTATAGAGATAATCTACTCAACACTGAAGAGTTTCAATTTGTTTCTATTGAATTTTGTCAATTCCGAATCCCAGATACCTTTGTATTCCAGTCCATTGACTAGAGCCTCCCAGCCAGACGTTGAGGCATCTGTTTCTATAGTCTTCGGAACTGGGAAAGATAAATAAGAATGTGCGGGAATTATCTGTATATTTGCTAACCACCAATTTAGATCTAAATAGACTCCCTCTGTTAGGAAGACTAATGAATTCCAATTCTCTGAAATATCCTTTGCTTTTAACAAGCAAGATGGAAGGTATCTAAAGAAAAAAAAGGGAGATACACAGAGAGAAAAGCTGTGAATAATGCCACCAGAGAGCCAATTATGTTCACCAGCTGGCATTGAGAAACTTGTTTCCTTTGACGAGAAAAGATTTCAGATTTAGCCCCAAACTCCTTTTTGACTTTGCATTCTTTAGGGCTGAATGATGAATCTTCCCAGACACCCCCACAAGATGTTGGAAAATAATTCTCAATACTGTTGTTAAATGTAAGATGACAAAGCAACGGGCAAGAAGAGTTAAGGAGTCACTATGGCAGTAAATAAGAATCAACTGGATAAAACAATAGTGAAAAGGAAATATTAAAACAGAGACCTTCTCCCCAGCCACGTGACTGAGTCAAGGCGATGCATTCATGACGTGGCGTGACAGCGATAAGGACATTTCATAGCAGTAGAACTATATTTGTTGTGAAAGAGTAGTTAACAGCCACATTTCCCAGTATAAACGACATTTTAGCTTGTTCCCCCCCCCCCCCCCTTTGGTGGGGAACCCTCATTGATTGCAGCTAAGCCTAGAACTGAGCCTTTGGGCTTTGGTGGGTGAGACATGATCTATTTCAGGATCTCTCAGCTGCTGGAACTTGGAAGTGGTGTCACCTAGCTCCGAGCTCTCAACAGTGGTCTTTTTTCAACTACTAGGACCCCTGCATGGCTGATCTTGTCTGGAAGGCCCCTCTGTACGTCCTCCAAGCTCTTCCTTGGGAAAATACTTGCGAATTTGGTCTTTTCACTTTGTGTACAGCTTTAAAATCTGCCTCTCCCAAGTACCTACTTGAAGTCCATAAAAATCTGTAGAGCAAGTCTGCTCAGACCAGCCTCTGTGGAGCCACCGAAGTAAGGTCACTCCATATCTGCTCGCAATACCTTTTTCTTTCTCAAGGTATCTAGAAATGCTTATTCAATAGCAATTTGCTTTCTTGAGTGCAAAAAAAGGGAAACTTCAATCTAAAACGTTTATTGTTTTTCTTTTAAATGATGCCACCGTGTGTATGCCTGTATAGTCTGTGTACGGCACAATTCTATGTGCACCATCCACCTGGACTAAATAGCAATGGTGCCTCCGTACCCCCACCCAACTTGGATTGCAGAGTGTGGTAGTCTTGACCTTATGCACAAAGATTATATATTTTTGATATGGTGGGATAATTGGCTGGATAATTAATTTAGTATACTCTGCTCTGGGGAGAAAAATGGAGCTGTTATTTGCTTTCATGCCATCTACTCCCCAAACTCTATTATTTTACTAAAACTTGGTATTGAACTAAACATTACAGAAATAAAAAGGTCATTTACATGACTCTTTATCTTTGAAACTAAGACCCCAGGGGAAATATTTTAGGCATTTTATTTCACGTCTTCATGTTGAATTTTCTGGTCCTCTTATTCTCTTCTAAAGATGCAAGTTTTAGTCACGACTATACATGGAAAGGAATGAAAAATACAAGCTCAAGGAGAATTCATTCATAGCTTGTATCAGCCTGCTTGTAAATTCCCTGAAAATGTCTTCAAAAATGACTTTACTTTTCTTTATTACATTTTTTTAAATAGTTGAGATATAATTCAACCACAAAATTCATCCATTTAAAGTATACAATTTAGCATTTTTTAGTATATTCAAAGTTATGCAACCATCACCACTATCCAATTTCAGAACATTTCATCACTTCAAAAAGAAACCCCATACCATTAGCAGTCACACCTCATACTTCACCCCCACCAGCCCTAGGCAAACACTAACCTACCCTCTGTCTCTACAGATTTGCCTCTCCTAGACATTTCATATAAATGAAATCATACAATAAACAGCCTCTTATGACTGACTTCTTTCACTTAGCATATGCCTTCAAGGTTCCTCTATGTTGTAGCATGCATCAGTATTTCATTACTTTTTACTGCTGAATAATATTCTATTGTATGGATATACTGTATTTTGTTTATCTCATCCATTGATGGACATTTGGGTTATTTTCACATTTTGATCATGAATAATGCTACCATGAACCTTCCTGTGCAGGTTTTTCCATGATGGACTTACATTTTCATTCTCTTGGTTACACACTTAGGAGTAGAATTGCTGGGTTATATGGTAACTCTATGTTTAACATTTTGAGGAACTAATAGACTTCCAAAGTGGCCGCACCATTTTATAATCCTCCTAGTAATGGATGAGGGCTCCAGTTTCTCTACATCCTTGTCAACACTTGTTATCTTAGCCTCCTAGTTGGGTGAAGCGGTATCTCACTGTGGTGCTTACTTGCATTTTCCTTATGACTAATGATGTTGAGCATCTTTTCATGTACCAACTGATCATTTGTATATTTCTTTTGGAGAAATATCTATTCAAGTCCTTAGCTCACTTTTTTAATGATTATTTTTACTTGGATAAAATGCACATAACATAAAGTTTGCCATGTTAACCATTTTTAAGTGTACAATGCAACAGCATTAAGTACGTTCTCATTGTTGTGCAGCCATCACCACCGTCCATCTTCAGAACTCTTTTAAACTTGCCAAACTGAAACTCTGTACCCATTAAACACTAAACTCTCCATCACTCTTTCCTCTCGTCCCTGACACCCACCATTCTACTTTCTGTTTCTATCAATTTGACTACTCTAGGTACCTTATATAAGTAGAATCACACAGTGTTTGTCCTTTTGTGACTAGCTTATTTCACTTAGCATAATGTCTCAAGGTTCATCTATGTTGTAGTGTGTGTCAGAATACCCTTCCTTTTTAAGGCTAATATTATTTTGTATGTTTATATTACATTTTCTTTATCTATTCATCCATTGATGGATACTTGGATTACTTCCACCCCTTGGCTATTGTGAATAATGCTGCTATTCACATGAGTGTACAAATATCTGTCCGAATTCTTGCTTCCAATTCTTTTGGGTATATACCAAGGAATGAAACTGATGGACCATATGGTAATTCTATCTTTAACTTTTTTGGGAAGTGCCTGCCATGCTGTTTTCTGCAGCAGCTGCGCCATTTTACATTCCCACCAATAGTGTATAAGAGTTCCAATTTCTTCACATCCTCACCAACGCTTGTTATTTCCTGCTTTTTTTTTATAGTAGCCATCCTAACGAGTGTGAAGTGACGTTTCATTGTGGTTTTGATTTACATTTCCCTAATGATTAGTGATCGAATTAGTCAGCTTGGACTGCTATAACAAATACCATAGACTGCACAGATTAAACAATAGAAATTTCTTTCTCACAGTTATGGAGGCTGGGAAGTCCAAGATCAAAGTTCCAGCTGATTTGCTTCCTGATAAGAGCTCTCTTCTTGGCTTGCAGATGGCTGCCTTCTCACTGTGTCCTCACATGGAGGAAAGAAAGAGATCTTTCTCTCTTCCTCTTCTTCTAAGGCCACCAATCCTAAATGGACTAGGGCCCCACCCTTATGACCTCATTTAACCTGAATTACCTTCTAAAACCCCATCTCCAAATACAGTCACACAAGAATTTGGCAAGGACGCAATTTGGTCCAAAGCAGTGATGATGAGCATCTTTTCATGTGCTTGTGGGTCGTTTGTCTATCTCCTTTAGAGAAATGTCTATTCAAGTCCTTTGTCCACTTTTAATTTGTGTTTGGCTTTTTGTTGTTGAGTTGTAGTTCTTTATATATTTTGGATGTTAACCGTTTATCAGATATATGATCAGCAAATATTTCCTCCCATTCTCTGGATTGCCTTTTCCAGTCTGTTGATTGTGTCCTTTCATACCCATCTTTCAATTGGCTTATTTTTCTTTTTATTGTTGAGTTGTAAGAGTTTGTTGTATATTCTGGATACAAGGCCCTTACCAGATACATGATTCACAGATATTTTCTCCCATTCTGTGGCTTGTCTTTTTATTTCTTGATGGTGTCCTTTATAGCACAAAAACATTTTGTTTTAAAAACAAAAACATTTAATTTTGATGAGGTCCCATTTATTTTTTCTTTTGTTGCTTGTGCTTGTGGTGTCAAATCTAAGAAGTCATTGCTTGATTCCGAGTCGGGAAGATTTGCTCCTGTTTTTTATAGGAGTTTTATAGTGTTAGCTCTTACATTTAGGTTTATGATCCCTTTTGAGTTGTCTGTATATGGTATGAGATATTCCTTTTCTTTGAATTCCTGAGAACATGGTAGTTTTAGAATGTTCTTTACTAGATTAGATATGAAAAAATTAGTAAAGAGATTTCTTTCTTGGTTATCATTTTTGAAGACCTTTTAAAAAAATCACTGACTCATTGCAGACATAGGAAATCACACCTATTTATATCATTGAAAATATACCTCGTTTACATTTAGCTCATTCAGTCTGTTTTATAAGCAGGGAAATCCAAACATAAGGTAACTTAAAAGGAAAGGCTGTCGATAGCAGCTGAGATAACATTCATTGAAAGATTATGAATAATGTCTTGATTACAAATAAAAACTTGGTCTCATCTTTTCAGCCCAGAATTGGCTAAGACTCCATATCATTTTTTAGTCTGATTAATGGCGGAGTAACTAATTAGAGTGGGAAAGAGATGAGCAAATCATTCAAGATGTCAAGTGCAGTTGAAGTGCCATTTTGTCATAGGTCATATAATAAAGCTCATAGTGACAGGTGTGCATAATAAACAGGAACTGAGAATACTCGGATCTTGAAGAGTCAAGGTAATGTTTTTAAAATCAGCATTATTTAGTTAGATTTGATTTTCTTCCTCCGAATTGTCATAATGTTGAATTGGGCTTTGATTTACTGACGTGCTAAGATTTGGTATGGATTTTCTTTCTGCTTTGCAGGATGCACAGAATCAAAAATTAAAGCGAAGTGTATGGTACCATGAGGCAAATGATTATATCTCCTCCTGTGCATGCTGGACTCCTGATCTTGATCTCTCGCAAAATATAATTACTCTAAGGAATAGATATCATCTTCATGTTTACAGTTCCTCAGATCTACAGCAGACCTGATGTATTAGAATCCATGTAAGTGGATGGCCATGGTTTCTGGTTGGGGCCACCATCTTTAGGAGTTGGGTGGGAAATCCTCTCCCCTAACAGATAGTATACTAATAGGCTGATCAATTGGGTTATTCATCCAAATCCCTCTTTGGTGAGGTTGACATTGCCCCTTTTGATAAGTTTCCTTTTTGGCTTCTCCTAACACGTTTGGGATGATGAATTTTTATCCTGTAACTCCAGCATGTTTGATGACATTCGAGAGATCTCCCTACCTCTGAGTGCCATCTGGGCCCCTGATATCATCATTAATGAATTGTAAGTGTGCTGGGATACATTTCTGTGGAGTTTAGACTGCTTAGAATATGCAGGCCAGTGCTGTTTACTTTCAGCCATTGTTATTTTTTGTTTCCCAACTTGAAGAGGAGAAGAGGAGCATGTTATTGGGAATATTCAGGTTAGAAGTACCACAAGTTGACATCATTTAAGATTTGGATTTGATTCCTAATGCTTGTGTTATAACATAGCAAGTAAATTAACATATGAGATTGTCATTGCTGAACCCATCTCTGCCAGGGTAAATTATCTCATGGGAAAAGTGCTTCTGTCTTGGCACTTCTAGGCTAGTCCTGAATGTCATCATCACTACCATCTCATAATTATTTGTTTGTGTATTGAAATGACTAAAGCTCTCTCTGTAACTACAAAACTTCATATAGTGTGGACAATGAAAGGTCACCCAACCTTCCCTATGTTTATGTGAACTCATCTAGGACAATTAAGAACTCTAAGCCCATCCAGGTGGTCTCTGCACGCAGTTTAGGGACATACGCTTTTCTGTTTGATAGCCAGAATTGCAGCCTAACCTTCAATAGCATTCTGCACACAGGTAAACCATGAAAGGTACAGTCTGCTAGCGGGAAACATGCCTGTGCTGGGTTGGCACACATAGGTGAAATTATATTATGCCATTCCTCAGGTCTATTTTATTCTTGCACGTAATTGACTTTTTACAAATCTAAATCTCTTCCTGTTGTTATTTGGCTCCTGCTGTAATTCAGACCAAGTACAGTATTGTGCCCAGATGTATAGCCCGTTGCTGTTGTTGGTTTGGAAATACAATATTAGGCCTCCACTGCCAGTGAGAATGTTACAGAAGTCACAGGAGCAGTGCCGTCGTTCTATGGATAGTGAAATCTACACCCTAAATTCATAGGGGTTTTTTTCATGGCTAGAAAGATCTTATTCCGCACATCTACCCCTAATTCAAAATGGTTATGTTGAACCTCATCTCAGTAAGACTGTACATCTGGGGGCAGGAGTAAAAGGAAGGATTTGATCAGGAGTTAGAAACATGAGTTGATGTTGGTGTCTCTCTCTTTACAGGGAAGTCGATTGTTTCTGCTGTTCTCAGTGGATGATATGGACCTGGCCTTCCTCAGGAGCAGAGAAAACATTAAGCATGACAAAAAGGCATTTTTGAATGACAGTGAGTGGGAACTTCTTCCTGTGCCCTCAACATATAGCATCCTGCAGAGCGGTGCTGGAGATTTTGCACAGCTTCAGTTTAATGTAGGTCCTTTCCCTTCCTGACCTGTTGCCCACTTCTCTGTAATCTTTGGCCTTCTCTATTGGAATCTCTGCTCTGTTACATAGTCTCATTCATTATCATCCAGGAACAACTGATTCGGATGGCTCTGGACATCCACTTGCATCCCGGCATTTCAGAGACCAGAGATTCAGTCACAGATCTCAAGTTCCTGCTGTAGGTATTTCATACGTGAACATAAAGACAATGGTTTGGAGACCTGAACCACCTACTCCACAGGAATCTTCAAGCCTTTCAATACAAACTGACATCCTCATTTCTAACTGCTACTGAGAGAAAAGAAAAAAAAGAGAAAACCCACACACAACAACGACAAATTCAGAGAAGAGTGTTTCTTCAAAATTATTGTCCTGTTTTTAATTGAGTAAATTATTAATTAATTCCAGATGCAGATACATAAAATTATTATATTATTAACTTGAATATTTTGAGAAATTAGCTAACAAATCACCTGCAGGATCCTCAGAGACCACTGGTAGTTTCTGGACCGGAGAGAACGACGGTCCTAAAAGGACGTGATGAGAACCCGAACTTCTCAGATGCGCCACTGGGAAGGCTCTTGGTTGCATTCTTCAGAGGGAAATTTGTCCAGCAGGAGCCTGAGCGGCAGTGGGAGGGTAGGACAGTGAAGCCTGCTGCTGTGCACTCCAGAGGCACCACTCTCCCTTCCCTGGCCCTCCTGGCAAGCCGTCCTGATACGTGGTCTGCAGCAGGTTCATGCAACCGGTAGACTCACATCATTAGTAGTCAGCTCTGCTTTTCTGCACAAAGTTAGCTAAGGTGGTAGTAGTTGGGGTAGGTCTTTCATGCCAGGTAATGGATCCAATTGAAAAACAGAGACTACAGACAGGTCAGGATTGCACACAAGATGAATTCTCCTGGAAACAAACCTTTTGAATAAAAAGGAAAATTCAGACAAGACTAAGGTGCTATGGTTACAATGGATAATTATATGCCAAGGGTGGGTGGTAGTGAAATAAGCTATTATTGAGGGCACACATGAAGCTCTGTGGGTTAAAAGGTGGTGTGTGCAGCTTTCCAGCAAAACTCTTGTTAAATCAGGGCCTCTTAGAAACAGCTGTGTTTTGAACCTGACTAACGTCTAATGCTGGGTCCTAGCTATTTGCGACTCACACCTTCCTAGCGGTGGGGTTTGGGTTCTTGCCTATTCTGCTTGGGTTTTAGCAAAGCTTGCATTGTGGGTTTTTTGTCCACTTTTTTTAGCGAGGGAAAGGGAGGGGTAAAAAGAAAGCTTTTTTAATTTCAATGAGTTTCTTGGCTAAGAGTAAACACCTCATTAATTTTAAAGATATCAGCCCGCAAACATTATTAATGCAGCCCGAATAATGGAGAGCATTAAAGGGAAATGTGAGGGAGTAGCACGTGCGAGGTGGAACACCGTCACCTACCAAGCGCTCCGGAGAACGCTGCACACACCATTACCTACACCGCACGGAGGAGACAAACAAAGGCGAGAGACGGGGCAGGTAAACAGGAGTGTGCCTGCACACCCACACACGCGCACACACGCTCTCACTCTCTCCATAGGGCAGCCATTATTTGTAGTTCCCTGTCACCCTTCATCCTAAATATTAATCTGTCTTCTCAACAGTGGCAAAGTTTTTCTATGTACGAGTTCCATTACTAAATATGATGAAGAGGTGTAGAAGATTGTTTAAGGAAGCAGAGGACCTCAGGAGACAGTTTCCCATTCCTTTGCTCTGTTCACGACCATGCTGCTTCTCCATTCACAGCATTGACATCGAGGCGTGCTGGAAGTGGGCATGTTCATGTTCTTGGAGCTTTTCCCTGGTCCCTTTGCCCTGGGGGCTAAGGTGGGTTATCTAGCAGGGCTGGCTTCCACCCTGACCCTCGGGAAAAGAGTAGGGAAAGAATCTGGAGTAGATTCACAGATCATATTTGGTCGGGCAGGGAGCCAGACTCAGGAGTGATTCTGCACATTTAAGAAAGCTTAAGAAAGACTTAAAGTAGATTCAGTGACTGTCCTGGTTCTCTGTCTCCCTCAGCCTCTCTCACCTCCGTGCCTCCCCGTTCCTGCTGTGTGCACCGTGGTGAGGCTCATGTTCTCTTACTCCGTGCCAGACATCCTACTCTGAATTTAGCAGCCGAGGCACTCTGGCGTCCTTCAACAGCCCTCGGCCGATGACGTGAAATTCAGAGCCTGGTTCCATGCCAACATGGGGCCTGCCAGGGTCCCAACGGCAAGGGGCCATCTCCCTCTTAATCTAATCTCCTGCTGTGTTCCAGGCCAGGCTGGGGCTGGGGATAGGTGGGGTAGGCAGGAGGAACAGTGACTTATTCTAAACATGTCTTCACCCTGGGCCTGAAGTACACTGCTGCCATTGATGCTAAGCCCAATGCTCCAGATGCCCTGTTAGTGTCAGCTAATGTGCGATCATATCTGTGGGCTCTAGGGCACACGCTGTTTATGAGGAGGCACCACTGACGCTTTGGAGTCAGGCTGCATTCCACAGGGAGCCCGGGGCACAGGCATTTCTTCCTACAAGGATGTCTGTGTACAGCCTGGCATCCAGCAGCCACGGGAGGGGAGGTTTCCTCCAGAACATTATTGGAGTTGCTGGTTCCCAAAAACAGCAGGGTGAGCATTCGATTTCTGTATGGTAATGTTCTGTTTTGTTTTTTTAAAGAATGGAGGTAGAGTGGCCGGCCCCATGGCTGAGTGGTTCAGTTCGCATGCTCCACTTCCCCAGCCCAAGATTTCACTGGTTCGGATCCTGGATGTGGACCTGGCACCACTCATCAAGCCATGCTGAGGTGGCATCCCACATGGTAAAACTAGAAGGACCTGCAAATGGAATATGCAACTATGTACTGGGAGGTTTGGAGAGAAGAAGAAAGAGGAGGAGGAGGGAGAGGAGGAGGGGGAGGAGGAGGAGGAGAAAAAGAAAAGAATGGAGGTAGAAGTGGGAGTAGGTAGGAATAAAATTTAAGAACTCACGTTGGATGGAGCAGGGTGGACAGCTGTGGGAACTAAAGTGAGTCCAACCACAGATATCCTCACACTGAATAAGGTGTTCACTCAGGCAGGAATTGGGAGGCCTATAGGGGACTCCTAGAAAAATTCAGAGGGGCTTTTGAGAGAGAAATGTGCCTCATTTATTCTCTTTTTCTGACATAATTTTCCTTTCCAGGTTAGGGTAATTTTGTTGAGGTAGCCACTGAATGCAGCTCATACACTTGACAGAAGATCCTCCTGAGCTCCCCCAGATCACTCCAGAGAGAAAGAGAAAGAGACAGAGAGAGAAACAGAGAAACAGAGAGAGGGAATGAGAATTCAGAGCCCTGGAAACCTTTCCAGGGTCACTCAAGGAGTCCTGGACCCAGCCCAACCCGTGGCCAGATCCAAGAAAGTCTCTGGTGCAAGGATCTTACGTAAATGGCAGCAACTTTCCCCTTCTTTCGGAACTGGGAATGTTGAGAGGGGCTTGGAAGAGGAGGAAAATGGGCTTCTGTATGAAGCGTGAGTCTGGGCGTCAAAATTCCAACTATGTCATAAAGACGGTCATGCAAAATTGAGTACTGGTGGGGTCTACCATCAAGGAGGCAATTAGAGGCTAACCTTGGGGCCTATTCCATCTCCAAGGAGCTCTCCACACACACATTCTGAATTAGATTGATCTCTTTCATTAACATCAATAGGCTCCAAATACCTTTGTGTACTTATTATTACCTGGCTTTAATGGATAATGAAATTGTGGCATAATATTGCTAACACCTGAAGGGTGTCTAATGGAGAACACGGACTGAAACTAAAGTGCTTTTTCTTCCTTTTCTGTGGAATTTAAAGGCACCAGCTCCTTTAGTCCGTTAGAAACGATGGGCTCTAGGTAGGGGCAGTTCTGCAGAGAGCAGTGACATACCTTCCCTCAACATAAGCAGGGGTTACTGCCTTTGGCGTCACCCCCAGAGAGGTAGCCGTCAGAGGACTAACCTCAATTGGAGAGCCCCCATTTGGGCTAACTCCATTCTCCCACCCTGTTGGAACTAAAAGTAGCATTATTAACACACTGTAATACAACTCAACGCACATCTGTTGAGCTATTACAATATGCCAGGCTCAATGGTAAGCACTGAGGACACAAGCATGAATAAAACGAGACTCCTGATATCAAGAATTTCAAAACCTGCCCAGGGAGACATAATAACAATAACTGCAAAACCGAGCACTTGCTCTGCGTCAGGCATCATTTTAAGTTTGTACGCACAATCCTGACATTTCTGTGAGATGGGTACTCAAGTATCTACATTTTTACAAATGGGTGAATTGAGGTGCGGAGAAGTTAAGTAACTTACCCAAGGTTACAGGGTGACTGGTGAAGCCCGGACTTAAACCCAGGCAATCTGACTCCAGAAACTATGTGCCTAATCCTTTATGATGGTGACACACAACTAAACATAACGCAGTGTGTTCCAGCCCATTCTTTGGCATCCATGCACTGTGTGTTACTGGGCGAGTCGCCTGTATTCGTTTCCTAGGGCTTCTCTAACAAAGTACCACAGACTGGGTGGCTTAAAACATAGAAATTTATTCTCTCACAGTTCTGGAGGCTAAAAGCCTGAAATTAACTTGTTGGCAGGGCTGGTTCCTTCTGGGAGCCCTGAGGAGCATGCCTCTCTCCTAACTTTTGGTGGTTGCTAGCAATCTTTGGCGTTCCTTGGTTTGTAGATCTATCACT
Source organism: Equus quagga (assembly GCF_021613505.1). Classification (NCBI taxonomy): domain Eukaryota; kingdom Metazoa; phylum Chordata; class Mammalia; order Perissodactyla; family Equidae; genus Equus; species Equus quagga. Next base: position 62,271,042 of record NC_060280.1, read on the forward strand.
CCAATCTCTGCCTCCATCTTCACTTGGCATTCTCCTTCGTGTGTCTCTTCTCTTCTTGTAAGGACACCAGTCATATTGAGTTAAGGGCCCACCATACTCCAGGAAAACTTCATCTCAACTAATTAGATCTGCAACAATCTTGTTTCCAAATAAGGTCACATTCTGAGCTTCTGGGAAGGACAGGAATTCTTGGGGGCATTATTCAACCCAGTACAGTCTGCTGCCCTCTGGCACTCCAAAACTCATGTCTGTCCCATGCACAAAATGCAGTTGCTCTGTCCCAACATCCCCAAAAGTCCTAATCCATTCCAGCAGCAACTCTAAGACCAAAATATTTCTAAACCCAAAAAAGTCCAAATATCATAATCTAAATCAGGTGTAGACTCTGGTTATGGTCCATTCTGGGGCAAACTTCCTCTCTGTCTGCAGGCTTGTGAAATATCTAACTACCAGAGTCTGGTACCTGATCCCATAAGATGTCGGGGGGGAAGGGCAGGGACCTGTCCTGTTAACACGTCTCCCTCCAATATTGAGGATAGTTCCTGACACTCTGTTCATGCTCAATTAATGTTTCTTGAACAAAGGAATAAAGGGCTTTGAGGATCAAATGAGATATGAAAACAAAACATTTCTAAAGACTGTGATAAAATTAGAGTTTCTTTAGGCTGCGCTTGGCTTGTAGAGAAAATTAGTTTGGTCCATAGGTAATATCACCCCTAAATCAACCTAAAGAAAAAGGCAGGTCCTTTGTTCTTGAAGAAAACCAAAGCCGCAGGTACTATTTGGTCTGTCTTAGGAGTGGGAACATCCTTGCTAAAGGCAGGAACATGGATGAAGTGGTTTTGGACGGCCTGTCTAGTTTTACTCCTGTATAAGCCAAACATAGATGGAGATTTCTGCTTTATGTTACCACAGAAGGTAATTTTCTGTTTTTATACTTACATATTTCCTCTCTACTTTCAGCTACTGTTGATATCCAGTGAGGAATATCCTCTCCTAGGACCGGGTACATAATTTGTGGGGCCTAGTGCAAAGTGAAAAGGCAGGGCCCTCTGTTCGAAAATTATTAAGAATTTCAAAATGGCACCAGCAGAGCATTAAACCAAGTGTAGGGCCCTTCTAAGTGCTTGGCTCTGTGCAACCACATGGGGTGCATGCCCATGAAGCTGTTCTGCCTCCCAACATCTTAGCTCTTGCCACACCTCTCCCTTGGCCCCTTGGGGAATATGTGGTTTGATAAAACTGCACTTTCTGGAAATCAGGGACGCTCATAAGCCACAGTGCTCATCTTTGGTTCTGGCCCAGATTCACATTCACTCTCTGCATCAGGCTCTGTGTGGAGAGGAGTCATCGCAGCACGTCTGTTTACACAGGAACTTTATTTAGAGAGTACGGCAGCTCATCTCAGTTGTACCCAAGGTGTTTGGCACGGCAAAAGTAAACTGCTGTCTAAAAAAGGGGAAATCAAGGCATGGAGAGGTCAAACACCTTACCCAGGATCACTTAAACTGGCACATGTAGACAACTTGAATTGAGGGCTCAGGAGCTCTGTTCCTTTGCCTCTAAGCCTGGGTGGTTTTTTTCACTTAACATGTCCTCTTGTACTTTTCTTTAGGGTGGTATTCTTGGATTTACATCTCCTTCATGTAATATCCACCGTGAAGTCTCGACAGGGTCTTCCTGCTTCTACCCACCAGAGACAGCAGGCTTGGTTGCCCCCAACCACCCCCTATAGCCAGACCACCAATAGCCCAGGCTGGGCCCACAATGCAAGGCCCCCTGTGGACTCTAACCATTTGACTCCCTTCTTACTGCCCCCACCTGACCACAGTGGTCTCAGTCATAGCATGACGAAGGGAGCTAGAGAGGTGCAGCTTGATGACAGCTCGTGTTGTTGTTGTTTTTCTTGTTGACTGCACTTTGGTAGAAAGGTATTTTAACCAAATTATTGCAAAGCAGTAATTGCTGCTCCTGTTTAGATATTTGCAGCCAATCGTGTTTAATGTGAAAGACAACAGCCAGACTACAGTCCGCCAAACAGCTCCAGCCTGCCAAGCTCCACTGCGTCGGGATATGCTCTCAGACCCGTTGGCTGGGGAGCCCCCACTCTCATCAGCCAGGTGATATCTGGTCTCATCCAGCCAAGCTCTGCCCCTGCCACCTTCTGCTCCATCCCTGGCCTCTGCCTTGGCTCATTTCTATGTGAGTCCCTTCCAGAGAGGGAGACAGAGACGAGGGAGAAGAACTCACAACTCAACTCAGAGTCTGCTCAGATCAAGAGGACGCTGTACAGGAAAGAACACCGGGTTTGGAATCAGAAGATGTGGGGCACATCCCAGCTCTGCCACTGACTCAACTTACTTAAGGGGCTGAGCTTTGTTTTTAAAAATCTATGAAGGGGGGATGTTTTATTACCTGCTAACAGGCTCACAGTGAGGATTAAATAAATCACATCACAGGTGTAAAAGCATCAGTTAGCACACCATCTGACTCATAGAAAGCATTCATTTGTTCGGTGAATCAGAGAAATGGGAGATTTCGCACATTATTTTTTTCCAAATCTGACAACAAAAGGTCCAGAACATCCATTTGTTCAGCAAATATTTATCAAATACTGTAAGATAAGTATTCTTTTTTGGCCCTGTGAGGGGTTAAAAAAAAGTTGCTGCTCTCACTCTCAAAGGGTCCACAGCCTGGTGGGACAGTAGCCCTGATATTTCCTGGTTTCTCTCCAGGAAGGATGAAAACAGAGCTTGTGTTTATTAAAGACACTTCCTATCACCATCCCAGAGAAGTTAGGTATAAAAAAAATGGCAACAATCATTGTAATTTTATGAGACTCAAATTCCCAGCTGCAAAACCCACTCAGCAGCTCTGTGCGCCCAGCCATACCACAGGCTCCTCGGATATCTTCAGCTGGCCCCTCGCTCAGATCCACATTCCGCCTTCGCCTCCTGCTCTGTGCTGCTGGAGACTGGGCGGCGGCCTGCAGACATGGGACCTCTGGTCATGTTTGGCCGGTAGAGGGCAAGGGGAGCAGTGGCAGGAGATGGGAGGTAGGGAGAGTGAGTAGGGAGCTTCTCTCTCCATTTCCTTCCCTGTGGAGTCCTCCTGCTGGCTATGCCCCTAAGGGGAAGCCACGACTCCTGTCTGACAGGCCTCTCTCTTCTCAGGCTCCAGTAACATTCCCAGCCCTGGGCCCCTTCCAGCTCACTCAGTGCCCCTGCCCTCTGCAGCACTGCCCTCCTGTTTCCTTATGTCTGGCCCACACCCAGTCAAGCCCGCCTCAGATTTCCCAATTTAATTGCGCTATTTCTTCCCGCCCAGACTCTGACAGATACGCAGGTGCTAAGGCACTCGCATTCCAAGTAAGAGGATAGACTAAACCAAAAACAGTACAATATATTGCATAATAAGCAATTTAAGAAGAAAGATTTTGGTGTAAAGCTGGTTTTAAAACAGTTTCTCACTCACCAGCTGTGTGAGTTTGGACAAGCAATTTCATCTCTATGAACCTCAGTTTCCTTGCGTGTAAGATGGAGGTGATGAGACCAGGCCCTTAGAGCTGTTGTGAGGACTGAATGAGATGAAGCATCCAACCAGTGCCTGGGCTCCAACAAGCGGTAAATAAATGGTAGCTGCTTCCTATTATTACAATTATTAATAATATTAATATTAGCTCTACATAAAAGCCTAAAGGATTTTTTTTCCTATTTTCTACATCACAAAACAATCTCCTATTTCTAAACTACATAGACTTTTCACATTATGCAAACATGTTTGGACTTCAGGGAGCGTTCTTGGCTATGGATTTGGCCAAACATTGTTGTGTTGGCTTAGACCCTCTTTTCAACAGATTCCCTGGGCAGGTGGTGATTCTCAGGTGCTCACTGGTCTATGTCGTGAGGCTGCCGATTCCCAGCATCTTCCTCATGCTTGTGGACCTGGGGAGCTTCTAGCTGCCACCCACCTGCTGTGCCAGGACTGTGTTCAACACCAGCGTGCTGGTGGGCTACACCGTCTTCAGGGTCAACATGTCTGCTGAGATGCCCAGGAGCACAGTGAGCACCCCTCTGGCTGGTAAGCAGCCTTGGGATTACCAGACCCCCATGTATATAACTCCCCTCAAAGATCTGATGCTGCATTTCAGACGAGGAGAGGGAGAGGCCCCAGAGGCTCAGACGAACTCCACCTCTCCTGGTTCCTTCCCTCAGGGGTCTTCTTCACAGTCTGTATGGACTTCTTGGTTCTCAGCTTATCTAAGTGCATCCTGTTTGGTCAAATTCCTCCACAGTGAGCAGCACAGTGGGCAGGAGCAACCCCTCTTGTGCCTTCGAGGGGACACCAATGCTGACGGGCCGAGAATGGATCCCAGGGCCCCAGCTTGCTGTAGTAACAGGTTTGGGAGAAGCCTTGAGGACCCTACCCTGTCTTGCTGTTTCACCCTCAGCACCGGTTCCCACTGATGGAGCGCTAGGCTGTGTGAACAATTTGAAACTCCTGCTTCTTATCCTCTGCACTGCATTTTACATTATCATTCTGGGGATGGAAGACCACTTCCTGCTGGCTTTCCAGAAAGCCTCGTTTTAGCTTGGTGGTAGGGCCCTCAGTCACCTTAGTTTTTTTTTTTTTTTTCCAATTTCAACCAATTACCTAAAGTGACTGAGTTAATGACTCCAGAATAGTAGAGTGCTGGTGCACTGACACATGGAGTTTGTATAAATTTGGGTTCTAGTAGCTTAATATGAAAAAGTATAAGAATCATCTCAGCCCCTAAACTCAGACTGAGCCAATGTGGGCTGGCCCCTAGCTTAGAAAATCTCCTGGGTGGATCAAGCCAAGACATCCTACTTATACAAGGCAGCTCTGTGCAGCTCAGCACAGCCTTGCCTCTCCTCAGCAGATAGAGAGAGTCCCCAACCCACTGCCCAGGTTTGCCCACAACCTTCCTTGAAGGACCAGGCCATCAGCTTCAGGGAAGTCCAAGGGGGCCTCAGAAGCCTCTGGCTCACCTAGGGTTAAAAAGCCCTTGAGTCCCCATTGCCTCTTTTCATTCAGCCCAGGTACTCACACCTAATGGGCTCCTGAATGACCCAGGAGGAATGCAGTCATGATGAAAATGTATGAACAGTATGAGGTAGACAGTGGAAAGTAAGCCTGCCTTCTTATCTGAGTTCACTCCCCAAAAGCAACGACATTAGCAATCTTTCTTTCAGAAAATTTCTAGGCATACAAGTATATATGTATGTTTTAACAATTTTTTAAAAAGTGTAAGACCAGTCCATCTCCCAGTCCTGTGTTGGACACTTATTCAGTCAACCATTCAACATAACCTTTACTGAGTGTCAATTGAGTCCTAGACATCATGTTAGACACACCAGAGAATACAAAGTCAGTCAGTCACAGATCATTCTTTACATGACTTGATTCTCGAGGTCAACCTTGTACAAACCAGAACACAAAATCCCCACCATATCTGTGTCCTGAAACTCCTGTTTCCACTACCCTGGTTGAGTCCCTCTTCCTCTGTGCCTCTTTAGTGCATTACTGTTGGAAGGAATCCAGGTGCCAAGTCTCCCAGCCCCTATCTAGCACAGCATTTAGTCAACACACACTGTGTGGAAGGCACTGAGCTGAGGAACAGGCTAAATGCATGGCCCTTGGGTTTAAGGAATTTATAATCCACTACCCTGTGTTAGTCTGCTGTGGCTGCCATAGTGAAATCCACAGACTGGGTGGCTTAAACAGAGATGCATTTTCTCACAGTTCTGGAGGCTGGAATTCCGAGATCAAGATGCTGGCAGGGTTGGTTTCTTCTGAGGCCTCTCTCCTTGGCTTGTAGATGGCTGCCTTCTCTCTGTGTCCTCATATGGTCTTCCCTCTGTGTGTGTCTGTGTCCAAATTTCCTCTTCTTAAAAGGGCACTGTTCATATTGAACTAAGGCCCACCCAATGACCTCACTGAACCTTAATTACTTCTTTAAGGGCCCTTTCTCCAAATACAGTCACATAATGAGGTATTAGGGATTAGGATCCAACATATGAATCTTGGGGAGGCACAATTCAGCCCATAACACTCACGTGATTGTGGAAGTTTGGCAAATACAACATCTGCAGGTTAGGCCAGCAGGCTGGAGCCTCGGGGAAGAGTTGCGGTTCAAGTCTAAAGGCAGTCTGGGGCTGGCCCCGTGGCCGAGTGGTTAAGCTCGCGCGCTCCGCTGCAGGCGGCCCAGTGTTTCGTTAGTTCGAATCCTGGGCGCGGACATGGCACTGCTCATCAGACCACGCTGAGGCAGCGTCCCACATGCCACAACTAGAAGAACCCACAACGAAGAATACACAACTATGTACCGGGGGGCTTTGGGGAGAAAAAGGAAAAAATAAAAAAAAATCTTTAAAAAAAATAAAAAATAAAAAATAAATAAAGGCAGTCTGCTGGCAGAATTTCCTCTTCTGCTGGATAGGTCAGTCTTTTTCTCTTAAGGCTTTCAAATGATTGGGTGAGGCCCATCCACATTCTGGAAGATAATCTGTTTTACTCAAAGTCTACTGATTTAAATGTTAACCCCATCTAAAAAATACCTTCACAGAAGCATCTAGAAGAATGTGTGACCAAATATCTGGGTACTGTGGCCTAGCCACATTGACATATAAAATTAACCATCACAGTCCTAATGGCCCCTTAGCTTCCCTCTATGTCCACAGCTAGCTGTCCAGAACAGAAGAGCCCTGATCACCTGGCACTTGGGTAATGAATCAAGACTTCAGTAGCCAAATCTGAATTCAGCCTATCTTAGGGCAGGTCCTGGGGCCTCACAACCCGAATCCTAAGATTAGAATCTCAGCTTTCCACAAAATTTCCCTCCACTTATATTTGCCTTTCTTCCTTTCTCATTGCTTTCTATGACATTTTTTTTTTTTTGGATTGGCACCTGAGCTAACAACTATTGCCAATCTTCTTTTTCTGTTTTTATATATATTTTTTATTTCTTCCTTCTTCTCCCCAAAGCCCCCCAGTACATAGTTGTATATTTTAGTTGTGGGGCCTTCTAGTTGTGGCATGTGGGACACCGCCTCAGTGTGGCCTGATGAGCAGTGCCATGTCCGTGCCCAGGATCTGAACTGGCGAAATCCCAGGCCTCCGAAGCGGAGCACGTGAACTTAACCACTGGGCCACGGGGCCAGCCCCTGCTTTCTATAACAGAGTTTTCAATCAAGCCAAGCCAACCTGCATGCCATTCTCCTCAGGAAGGGTTTTATTTCCATCAAAGCCTCCACTTTTGACATGCTCTTCTTTTGTTTCACCAAGTGTGTGTCACTATCTGAGAACCCTGCTCAAAATAGTCTTATTCTCTCATCTTTTCACCTGATCACCCTATGACTCAGTCCCCTCTTCTCTGTCTTTAGTCTTATCCTACCTTATAGCCTTCTGTCTTTGAATGTTTCGTGGCCTCGTGTGTGTGTGTGTGTGTGTGCATCACTCGTCAGAGAGATCACACACTCCCAGAACAGTAATCCTGTTTTCCATTTCTAGTTTATCCCCATCTCTGCCCAGGTCCATACAGAGTTTTGCTCACAGTGATTCTGCAATAACTACTGCAGACCTACTCCTTCCAGCTCACGGCTGATGGTGGACACATTTCTAGTGTGTCTTCCCAAGTCTGAGGGACAAAATCTACCCAAGGTCAGACACATGGTCCCTCAGCATCCCTCACTCAGGGCCGCCATCAGGAGCTGGTGGGCAGAAGAACACAGCGGGCTGACAGTCTTTGCTCCTAATGCAGCCGCAGAGGACACAAAAGTCCAAAGCTGTTTGTTAGGAACTTTTCCAGCACTAAAATTGCCTTTAAAAAATACCTGTCCCCCATCCCCCCAAAGAAAAAGAATTTAAATTCAAACAGCCTTTACCTGCATCCTCCTTCTCTCATTACCTCCCAGTTAGTGCTCAATGCCAATTGTCCATGAAATTCCACTGCTGCTGTTAATGAAATGAGGAACATAAGAAGTTTGTGAACAGGAAGTGTCCATGCAAACCTCCACCTGTTTCCCTCCTCACTTCCCACTTTCTACCGCTGGCCTCCTCTGCCTCCACCTGCTCAGGTAGCCTCTGAATTGATCCCTAGGTCTCTCTTCCTCAGTTACTAGAGGAGGAAGAGGTCTGCAGTAAGCTCTTTCCTTTCCAGCTGTGCCATGGGGAAAGCAGCTGGTTTTGGTCCTGGCTCCATCACTATCTAGCCAGGGGACCTTGGCTTAACTTAGAGCTTCAGCTTACCATGTTTGAAGTTGAGGCTGCTTATACTTATTCTACCCACATCACAGAATTTTGAGGAGCAGAATGACGAATGTATTTAACAGCACTTTGAAAAGTAAATAATACGTCACAAAATAAAAACGAGACCCGCCTGCTATCAACAGATGGGTTCTAGTCTTGAGTCTTTGGTGTGACGCCTCTCTTCCAACTACCTCTATCATAATCCAGTTATAGGCCCTGGTTCTCCCCAGAAGTGCTTTTATTCCAGGACCCAAAGGCCAATGGCTGAATCCATCACATATCTCCTTCTAGGGGACTTGGGGTGGGGGGGGGGGGGCGCTGCCAAAGGGACTTCCCATTCCACTTCCCACACAGCTCACCTTTGCTCCCTCCCTAGTGGACGTCTCCCAGGTTCTTTACATCAGCCTCTAAGAAGCGGCCCTTCAGGAGGGAAGCCTAGCCACTGAGCTGGGCCCCAGTGCGGACTTCCTCTGTCTAAGTACCAAGTGGCCCTCACCTCAACATGGCAGCCAGGGACTCATTCTAGGCCCCAGAGTCAAGTGTGCCTCCTGAAGCAGCACCATTATTAACAAATGGCACTGGCGACCTCCTCCTGGAATAGCGTCCCTCTGCAGTGGGAGGAAGATAGGGTGCCCGCAGCCCTTATTTACAGAGCAGCTTTAGCTCAGCCCCTCCAAGTGTTTATAAATTTCACGATGCCTGTTTCATAGAGGAAGGAAACTGAGGAACAGAGCAAAAATGGGATTTTCCCAGCTGTGAATGCTCCTACCATATGCCGTTTCCCAGAATCTAAGGTAGTTTCAGCACTCACTAAGAAATCACAGCTCCCATTCTAGGGACTTCACTGACATCTAGAATAAGGAATTAGTTAAGCACAGCCCCAGGCTAGATGGGCAGCCCTGCGTTCATCATTACATCTCAGAACAACTTCCAATTGCTGCTGCTATGATCTCCCATAGCCTCCCCAGCCTTTTGTATGGTCAATAATCAGGTGGCAGAGGGTCTCACCCTCGTCCCAAGACATCCCTGTCTCCCTCTCTGTTTGTCCTGGAAGAGAGAAGCCATTGTGGTTAAGTAAGCTGAGCCCTCATCTCTTACATCTCTATGACCCAGCCAGTCTCCTGTGGTCCAGCTTTAAGCCTGGATGGGTCAGACCAGGAAGCAAACCAAAGAGCTGCCCTGGATAGCAGAAGGGGATGCAGCTTAAGTTTTTTCTCTACCCTGTGGCTCTGAGGTTTCTAGAAAACTTCAGATCTTGGGTTTTAAAGGTAAGGAGTTCCTCCATCAATTCCCCACTGATGGATGATCACCCCAGGGCAGAGACCCCAGCTCCCGTGTTCCCTCCGGGAAGGCTGTGCCTCCCTCGCTGCACCCCCATCTGTGCCCTGGAGCCCACCTCAGGCATCTTCCTGGCCTGTTCCCTGGCTCACACTCCCTCTCAGCAGCCGGAAGCTCTCAGTCCTGAGTTATTTACCTGCCGAGACAGTAAGAGCTTCATAATTAGCTGAGCAACAGCAGGCAGGCTTTTATGAGCAGCCACGCCCGCCACCACACTGTGGTGTCCGTAATTGAAATGACCCACGCCAGTGATTAGATTAGGGGGCTGAAGCAGCCCAGCGTGCCACCCTCAGCCCCCGCCCCTGTCCTGTTGGGGGGGTGATGTAGTTAAGTTTGTGCTTCATTGGGCAGAGGCCATAAAGCAGGAATTGCAGTGGAGCTTTCTGCAGGGGCGGGAGGGCACCGCTAGGCAACAGACTCCAGATCTGGGCCCTTTACCTTGTCCTCTCTACCTCTTGCCCAGCCTAGTGCCACGCTCCAAAGACCTGGCGCCTGTGTCAGTCTAGTGGGATTATCAGCCCTCCTTGGTGTCACTAGGGACCAGGGCTGCATAGGGACCAGCATGGCCAGCCCTTGATCAGACCCTGCTCCCAGTCACCCCGCTCATCCTCCTTGGGGAGCTCCAGGCCGAGAGCAAAGGGAGTCGAGGTGTTGTTGGCAGTTCTTTTTCTCCCCACCTCCTTGGCCAATCTCAGCTTTCCAGCTCTTCCCCTTACAAGCTCCCTTCTCCACCCCAGTCCCATCCTCCTGCCACAGCCTCCTCATGGGTGGTGGACACCAGAGGCTTTGGGGTCAGAAACATTCATCTGTTCCACTACAGAATAGTCACCCAGAGCTGACACAGATTTGGTCTCAGTGCAAACCTGAGGGTTTGGCAGAAGCTGCCTGGAGTTCTGTCTTGAGACAGATTTTGGGGCCACAGGTGGGCTCTGTGGGAACAAATGCTGTGATCAACTAGTGATGTCTGCCATAGGCAAGGTGGATCAGAGGATAAGCAGAGCTAACTTTTATGGAGGGTTTCGTAATGTGCCGAGCACTGTGCTGAGTGCTTAGCTGGTGTTATTCTAGAACCCCTAGACGTCAGCCCGGGAAGCAAGAGTTTACTGTGTCCACTGCTGTATTTGCAGTGCCTACGGCAGTGCCTGGCGCACAGTGGACCCTCGATCAGTATGTCGATATGTGTTGGGTGAACCACATATTCCCTCTTTCAAATTCCAGTTCCACCACTTATTAGCTACGTAATTTGGAGAAGTCATTTAAACTCTGTGCCTCAGTTTCCTCGTCTATAAAATGGGACTAATATTAAACCTAGCTTGTAGCATTATTACGAGAATTAAATGAGTTGCTACATGTAAATTGCTTAGAAAAGGGTCTGGCACATGCTAAGGACTTAAGTGAGAGTTTTTATCATTAGTGTCAATATCTCCATTTCACAAGTAATATCACTTATATCGATGCCAGACACTTCTCAACGTGCTCTATCTCTCTGATCTCCTTAGATAGATAGATAGATAGATAGATAGATAGATAGATAGATAATACTAGGGTTATTATGAGGATTATGTATATTATGAGGTATGTATATATAATGAGATCTCATAGTGTATATAATCCTCATAATAACCCTAGTATTATTATTATCATTCCCATTTCACAGATGAAGAAACTGATGCACAGAGAGGTTAAGTTGCCCAATATCGCTAAGCTAGCAAGTGGCAAAACCAGCATTCACATCTGAGCGGGCTGAGTCCAGACCCCACGCTCTCGAGGAGTCAGCTATACTCAGGCACACTCTGACTCCAGAACTTGCCCCCTTGGTCATTACTTCTTAAAGCAGGCTCATATTTGCCCACCTTATATACGGATGGAGGAGAGGGCTCAGGATAGAAGGTGGGAGTTTGAATTCCAATTCCACAGCTCCTGGGGTTTGTGGCCTAGGGCAAGTTACTGAGTTCTCTCAGAACCTCTGTTTTTTTCCCACCTGTAGATTCTGAGAAAGAGCTCTTCTGCCAAAGTGCTGTAAGGATTGAATGAGATAAGATTTTATGAAGTGCCAAGCACAACACCTTGCATTAGAGCGCTGAGAATGAAAGCAATTATTATTATTACTCACCACTTTCTACAGGGCTGTTGCAAGAGCCCAGAGAGATCACATATGTTAAAATGCATGTAAACTCTAAAGATTTCCTGCTCATAGAATGGCCCCTGGATCTGCAGCATCAGCATCACCTGGGACCTGGTTAGAAATGCAGAACCTTGGGCCCTCCATCAGAATCTGAATTATAACCAGGTTCCAGACAATTCACTTGCACATTACAGTTGGAGAAGTGTGGATCTAGAGAAGGATGAAGGTAAAGGGAGATGGTGTGAACTCTGGGAGGGGGCCGCACGACAGGCCTGGGAGCTGGGGGCTCAGGGGCAGTACAGCATCATGTGGAGACCGCCTCTGCCACCAGGGCAGCTGGGCCCGCTGGGCACCTGCCAATCACTGCTCTCCACTTGGTAATCTGCCCTCCCCACAGTCAGAGCAGTCAGACACTCAGTGCAGCTGGGCGGGTGGCTGAATTACAGGCTGTGGGCAGATGGCGGAGATAGCTCTGTGTGTGCCGTCCAAGGAGAGACGGGAGTGCAGGGGCAGGAAGGCCCTTTCCACGGCCCTCCTTCCCCTGACAGCAGCCACACTCTTTTCTGGAGAACCAGGCTGCCAGCCCAAGCAACCAGGCACCCCTTTCCCCGAGAGCCCGCTCACTGCACGAAGCAAATTCCTGAGCCGTCCGGCCTGCTGTGTCATGGCCACAGCCTCTGGATGGACCTCGATCATGTGACTCCCTCTCCTCCCGGCAGGAGCTGCCTCTGATCAGATGTAGCCTTTGTTCACCCAAACCCTCGCCTCTCCCCAGAGCTTGACACATCAGAAAATCAAGCAGAAGCAGACCTGAGACTGGAGCGGCCACGCCATGGTCATCCTTCCATAGCCCCGGCATCTAGTACAGGCCTGACACAGAGCACCGGCACAGAAAGTTCTGGAGGAAGGAACGTGCGCTCCAGTTTCCCTGAGAGGCAGCCAGCCAAGCTGCACTAGGTGAAGCACCTTGCTGCCACCTCGTATCAAAGCACTGGGTGTTAGGGGTGGGGAGGGGAAGAACCCTAGGTGACAGAGTAGTCCGTGCTGCTGTCACTGCTCATTCTCCTGCTTCCCAGAGGTGCCAGTGCTGGGAGGAGGCGCCAATCAAGTGAAGCCAACACTCTGTCTCCCTATTCAGGTCTCCAAGGTTGCCCACTGGCCTGCTCTCCCTGCCACCGTGTCTCAGCCCCGGTCCCTGGGAGGGACGAAAGCTCTCTGCATCTCCCAGATCTTCCCCTGCTGGTGATATTTCAAACACCCATTAGGTTTTATGGGTGCTGCTTCCAGGGCTAAGGGGGTGGCTCTGGGGCTGCACTCCAAGCCCTTAGCTCTCCTTACAGGATGCTAATCCTCCTGGCCGCCTGGCCCATCTCCCCCTCACCCCTTGCCCACTTGCCTTCCAGCCACCGGGACACTCTCCCTGCTACCTGAAGCTCCCACTAAGGGTAGCTAGGCAGGTCAAAGGCTTGTCACTGTGGCTTTGTAGGCCTGGAGTCCTCCGTTCTGCCTCTTTGGGGAGCAGGGTGTGTATGCCTATACGTGTGTGTGTGCATGTGTGCTTGTATGTATGTGTTTGAAGTGGTAACTCAAAGTTGGAGGGAAACCAGACCAGCTCATTCAAAGCCCTCATTTTGTAGATGAGGCTGGGAGAGGATAACTATAAATCCAAGATAATGGCAAAGATGATGGTAACGATGCTGATTACTGATAGCTAGTACCTATGGGAGGCTTACTGTGTGTCACGCATTGTATGAGGACTTCCCATATTGCATCTAACTTAGTCTTCATGGTAGAGAAAATTTACAAATATGGAAACTGAGGCCCAGAGAGGTTAAGTAACTTGCCTGACATCAGACAATGAGTAAGTGAAAGAGTAGAACTTGAACTCAGGGTGATCTGACTTAACGTCTAGTAGCTTTAGTATCGAGATATTAGTACAGTCCTGCATCACTTAACAATGGGGATGCATTCTGAGAAATGCATCGTTAGATTTCACCATCGTGTGAACCTCATGGAGTGCACTCACACAAACCTAGTTGGTCTAGCCCACTACACACCTAGGCTATGTAGTACTAATCTTAAGGCACCAGCGTCATGTACACAGTCCATAGGTGACTGAAACGTCATTATGCGGCACATGACTATATCTAGATGTAGCTAGTATCTCTAGCATTTAGAGGGATGGTGACAATAACTGGTACCCTCCCAGTCACAGGGAGCTGTGGCAGTTAAATGAGCTCCTGTAGGGATGGAAGTTGCAAAGGTGATGGATTATCCTTCTCAAATGCAGAGCCCAGAGGTGAGCTAGGGTCTTCTGCTTCCCAATGCAATGCGTTTCCCTCCAGGCTGCATCCTGCTGGGAAAGAGCCCCTGCCCCAACACGCTCAGGCTAGAAGATGTGCATACTGCCTTGGGCTGGAATCCTGAGGACTCCATGGGCTCTTCTGCCCAGGCTGAAGAGAAGGAGGTGGGAAGGGCAGAGGGAGAGGTCAGAAATGGGGCTGGGCCACTACAGGTCAGGTCAGGATGGGGGCGGTCCAGATTTGAGGAGAAGGCTAGAGAAGGCTGGTGTGTTGGAGCCCTTGACAAGCCTTGATGATGTGGGAAAGTGATGGGGCTGGTTGGAGGGTGGAGTAGAGGAGGCTGGGTTTAGGAGAGGATTATGTGCACAGTGCTGAGGGAATTCTCTTTCAAAGAAGAGAAGGAAGATAATGGGGAGAGAGTCATTCAGGCCTAAATTCAAATCCTGGCTCCACCATTTAATGGCTTCGTGACCCTGGACAAGTTAAATCGTTCTCTGAGCCTCAGTTTACTCATGTGTAAAACTGGGATAATGATGTCCAACACCTAGGCTGAAGACTTTGCAGGTAGACAAGGCACATAATAGCTGCTCAAAAATGTGGTCCCCTTCCCCTTCCTGCCAATCATTTCTAACTAGAGGACTCTGGGCAATTTACTGAATTTCCTTTATAATAATAACAGTAATAACAAGAGTGACTATAACTCCCATTTACCAAGCATTTACTACGTGACAGGCACAGCACTAGGAATCTTACTCATATTCTCTCATCAAATCCTCCCCAAAACTCTATGGGAGATGCCCTGCATCCATCCTGCCAAGCCCTAGAGTCTGACTGGCTCATCCAAGGCTATGTAGCCAGAAAGTGGCAGAGCTGACATTCGAGCCAGGTTAGTCAGGAGAGGCTCAGTTGTACTGTGGTAACACGTGACGCCCTCACGGTGGTGGTTTACAGCAGCGTGCTGTGTGCCCACCGCAGGTCAGCTCTAGCTCTGCTCCCTGTCCTCCCTCTGAGACCAGGCAGGTGGAGCAGCCTCCAGCTGGGGCATCGTCAGTCACTGTGGCAGAGAGAAAGAGATCTCACAAGGAAGGGTCTTGCCTGGCCTGGAAGACACACCTGTCGTTTCTGCTCACAACTCGTTGTCCCATTGTCCTCACCACGCAACCAACCCAAACACCACAAGGCCAGGAGGTGCAATCCTTCCAAGCGCCCAGAAAAGGGGACAACTGGAAAATTTGGAGGATAGTACTGGTGGTCGCCATATCCAGTTTCTAATCACCACACTTGACTGATTCCACGGTACAGTGAGCCTCAGTTTCCTCATCTGTAAGGAGGGAGTAAAATTCTCCCTCTCTGGATTGTCATACTGACTAAATGACATAGTAACAACAAGAAGTCCAAACCTGGCAGCACCGAATCATGGCGATCTGTGTTCACGTGTGAAGTTCAGGAATGTTTTGGGGTGGGTCAGTTCAACCCTTGTTTGGTGGAATGACAAATCGAGCTGTAGAATTCAGAAGGTTTCCTTGGAAGGAGAGGATGTGCTTTGGAAAGTGCTGCTGCTCTCAGGGCTCACGAAGTCACCTTCACGGGAGCCCGAAGGGGAAGGAAAGCTTCCAGGATGACGAGCAGTGGCAACAACAGATGCGCAAATGCGATTACGTCAGCAAATGTGCAAAGTGCTGTATGCTTTTGGAGGACTCTTCATTTAGGGCTAATTAAGTACTTGAAAGCAGGAAGATTGAGAGGGTTCTCTTGGGGAAGCTACTCCAGGCCAGCAAGGCACTTCAGGGTCTATTTACAGCGGTTGGAAAGCTCCAGAAGAGGAGGAAGGGGGTGGCTCCACTCGGAACAACGCTCCGGAGGAGGAACATGAGGTTGTCGGGGCTGAAGTCACCTGGGACCTCGCAGGGTCCATCCACCCCAGCCTGAGGGTCTGAGGTTTTGTGGGATGTGAGAAAACAGACCTGGGGTTTGTACCGGTGGCTGTGAAGGGGGAGCTGCCCGAGGAATGGTTTGTATTCGTTTCCTATGGCTGCTATCACAAATTACCACAAACTTAGTGGCTTAAAACAACACAGCCATGTTCTCTTACAGCTCTGGAGGTCAGAAGCCCCAAATCAGTTTCACTGGGTTCCAGTCAAAGTGTTGGCAGGACGGGTTCCTTCTGGAGGCTCTGAGGGGAGAGTCTGTTTCCCTGCCTTTTTCAGCATCTAGTGGCCTCCTGCATTCCTTGGTTTGTGGTCCCTCCCTCCACCTTCAAGGCTCACCACTCCAGTTTCAGTTTCTGTCATCACATGGCCTTCTCCTCCTCTGTCATCAAATCTCCTTCAGCATTTGGGGATGGGAGGGAAGTCAGAAACAGTTTCATGGGCTTCTGGATTGGAGATGTGTCGTAGCAGCAGTGTTAGGACAATAAAAAAGTCAGAGTTGGGAAAATGTTTGCAGTCACTGGCCTCTAATACAGAACCGAAAGAAGTTGAGTTCACTTTCCACTCTACTAACTGGTAGGACATGTGATGACATTTAAGGCTGACGGGGATAATCCAGGATAATCTCCCCATCTCAAGATCCTTAATGTAGTCACACCTGAAACTCCCTTTTGCCACATAAGGTAAGATTCACAGGTTCCAGGGATCGGGACCTGAGTGTCTTTGGGGCCATTATTCAGCCGACCACATGGGACATCTGAGATGGGTTGGAAAGTAAAAGGAGCAACCATGAACTCAGTCACACTCCACAGATCGCCCCCTGGGAGCTGGGGTAGGGGAACTTCTCGGCCATGACCATGGGTGGGACCTCTGTGGGACCATAGGAAAGCCTGTGTACACACCTCTTCCTTCAGCTGTGTAGCCTGTGCTCCACACACAGGGCTACAGAGCAGCAAAGACACGTCATGTCATCAACCAACCCATCCGTTAACAAATATGCGTCCTATTTCAGGTGATTCAGGAGGCCACTCAGACCTGGGGCCCTGCTGGTTCTCCAAGTAGGAGATTCAGTCAACAAATATTTCTTGAGCCCCTAGTAGGTATCAGGCATTGTCTAGGTACTTGGGATACGTCAGTAGACAAAGCCCCCAAAGCTCCCTGCCCTCACAGAGCTCGCATTCTATCAGCGGAGACAGAGAACAGAGAATCAACACATGTCAGTCATGCAGAGTGTAAGGACCTGATGGGGCTGTGGAAAAAAGAAGAAGCAGGGCGGGGTAAGAGGGATCAGGTGTGCTGGGCGGGATGGATGAAGATATCGCATCGAGTGGCCATGGTAGGCCTCATAGAGCAGGTGAGATGCAGGCAATGACTTAAAGGAGAGGAGGGGGGATTAGCCGAGTGGACATCTCGGGGAGAGAACTCTGGGCAGAGGGAGGAGCTGAGCAAAGGTTCTAAGGCGGAGTGGACAGAACAATGGGAGGGTCACAGCAGGTGAGGACAGAGTGGGAACAGGGGCCAGATGGGCTACAAGGGCCTCTGTGGAGCAAACCAGGCCAAACGGAAAAGAAAAGAGAACACAAAGCAAAAACAGGTCTCTGAACCCTCTGGTATGGGACTCTGGAAAATCCTCTGAACTGGGAGCTAGTTCTGGAGTGAGGAATTGCATGACCTTGCTGAGGTCACTTATCCTTGCTGAAATTCACTCTCCTCACCTATAAATCGAGAACTGTGCACCAGATTCTTTCCCTCATCCATTCATTCAACAGACGCCAATAAGTGTCTATGATGCCCCAGGCCCATGGCACAGCCTTGCAGACTCTAAGGTGAGTCATGCACAGCCTCTGCCTCCCTGCGTGGGGTCCTTCCTGCTCTAATACTCTGTGCTGAAAGAACTGAGGGGCTTGGGGCTACAGTTGAGAAGGCATGATGATGGAAGGACTTTGATATCAACAAGGAATTTGCCTTCTGAATAGTCCCAAAGGAGAGCACTGGATGTTTTAGAGAAACAGATCTGAGGGAAAGATTTCTGCAAAAGTGAGATGGGCTGTCATGAAAGTTCTCCTCATCATTGGAGTTCTGTGAGCAAAAGCTGAAAGATCATTTACTGGGGATGTCATAGAGATTTGGGTGCCAGCTGGAGACTAGACCAGGTTAACACCCAAGGGTTAAGGCCCAAGACATCTCTAGATACCTCTCACTCTGGAGGACATTGATACAAAGGCAGGTTGTGGCTGTTGTGATTGGTCAAGGGCCTTGCTCTAGTCTGAGAGACAGATTGTTCTCCCATAAATGCCAAGATGAATGAGACAGTGGTCCCTGGAGCAGGAGGGCCATGTGACCACCTCAGTGGATCCTGCCTCTGCACCGGGTGGAGGGAAGAATGCTCCTCAGCTGAGGCCTCCTGTGAGCCCTCACTGCCTCCCCCTTGTTAGGAATGAGGCTGGTACTTCTTCCATGCCTGCCCTCTCCCCATTGTCCCACCACTCTATCTACTCACATAGGACTACAGGCTATTTCCTTTCTCTGGGTAATGGCAGCTCAGGGGGCCCAAATGTTCCCCATTCCAGGAAACACGTTACTGCACAGGCCGCCCAGTGGTCACCTGAGTCTCACTGTGTCACCGTCCAAGAGAGCAGCAGACCGGAGTTGTGGCAGCAGTGGGACCATGGCAGTCTGTTTGGTACCTCCCCGGAACCAGAGGAGGCAGCCAAGGATCCCGGCTCCTGGGCTGGTGGCATCCTTCCTACCTTAGTTGACAGACCCCCTACCCCCAAGGAAGTGAGGAGAGCTCCAGAGCACAAGTACTAGATATCTCCACTTTTCTTCCCTAATACTATTTTCTTCTGCTAATACCATTCATTCACCCAACAAATATTTATTGAGCATCTACTTTTGACCAGCACTCTTCTAGTTTCTGAGAATTCATCAATCAACAAAACACATAGAAATCCCTTCTTCTAAAGTATGGTATCTTCAATCAGTGGTGTTGGGAAAACTGAGTATCCACATGCAAATGGATGAAACTGGATCCCTATCTTACACCATTCACAAAAATAACTCAAACTGGATTAAGGATTTAAATGTAAGACCCTGAAACCATAAAACTCCCAGGAGAAAACGTAGGGAAAAAACCCCCTTGACATTGGTCTTAAGCAATGGTTTTTTGAATCTCACACCAAAAGTACAAGCAACAAAAGCAAAAATAAACAAGTGGGACTACACCAAACTAAAAAGCTTCACAGCAAAGGGGACCATCAACAAAATGAAAAGGCAACCTACAGAATGCTAGAAAATATTTGCAAACCATATATCTGATAAGAGGTTAATATATAAAATATATAAGGAGCACACACAACTCAATAGCAAAAAAATAATAATAATCTGATTAAAAAATGAGAAAAGGACCTGAAGAGACATTTTTCTAAAGAAGATCTTCAAACGGCCAACAAGTACACACACAAAAATGCTCAGCATCAGTAATGAAATGAAAAGCAAATCAAAACCACAATGAGATATAATCTCACACTTCTTAGGATATCTATTATCAAAAAGAGAAAAGACAACAAATGCTGCAAGGACGTGGAGAAAGGGAACCCTTGTGCACTGTTGGTGGGAATGTAAATTGGTGCAGCCACTGTGGAAAACAATATGGGTCTTCCTCAAAAACTTAAAAATAGAACTACCATATGATCCAGCAATCACACTTCTGGGTATATATCCAAGGGAAATGAAATCAGGATCTCAAAGACATATATACACTCATATGTTTGCTGCAGCATTATTCACAAAAGCCAAGATATGGAAACAACCTACATGTCCATCGATGGGTGAATGGATACAGAAAATAAGATTATATATACAGTGGAATATTTATTATTCAGCCATAAAAAGAGAAAATCCTGCTATTTGCAAAGTGATGAACCTGGAGGGTATTCTGTTAGGTGAAATAAGCCAGAGAGTGAAAGAAAAAAAAAGTCAAACCCAAGAGGGTAGTCGCTAGGTGGTTGCCAGGAGCCAGGGGTGGAGGAAATGGGGAGATGTTGGTCAAAGGGTACAAACTGCCGGTTATAAGATGAATAAGTTCTGAGGATCTAATATACAGCCTAGTGATTATAGTTAATAAAAGTGTATGGTATACCTGAAATTTGCTAAAGTATTAGATCTTAAGCATTCTTACACACAAAAAAAGATAACCATGGGAGGTGATGGATATGTTAATTAATTTGATTGTGGTCATCATTTCATGATGTATACATATATCAAATCATCAGACTGTATACTTTAAATACACTCAATTTTATTTGTCAATTATACCTCAGCAAACCTGAGCGGGGAGTAATCCCTGCCTTTGTGGGGTTTACATTCTAGAAGGGGGAACAGATAATAAACAAGACAAATGAAGACCACATAGTATGTTAGGTGGTGACAAATGCTGTGGAGAAGGAAGACAAAGAGCCATGGCGGAGCGTACTTTTAGATAGGGTGGTCAGAGGAGGTCTCACTGAGAAGGTGACATTTGAGGAAGGTGATGTCCACTTGGGTCGCAGACACACTGTTGTTTTCCAGGTCTCCCCTCCCCTATTCCCGGGCTTCACCCTCAGGCCACTGTGACAGGCTGCTCAGGAACAACCCCTTGCAGGTTGTGTTGCGGTATTTAACTCTTTTAGAGTGTTCACAACCCATTACCTCACTTATTTATTCACTCTATTGATCCCTTTTATTTGTAATGGGAAGGAAATGATCAGATTTTGAGTACATCCTATGTCCTACCCTGTGCCACGTGATTTTCACCCAGCATCTCATTTAATCCTCACAGTGAACTATGTGGATGAGTATGGTTATGTCCAATTTAGACATGAGAAAACCGAGGTTAAACACTATAGGTATCTTGACCAGGATCATGTAACTACTTATCTGAGGAGCTGAGATTTGAGCTCAAGCCAAGTCTGACTCCAGAGTCCGTGCTATTTTCCTAACACCATGAATTGTTATTTTCATAATCGTGTGTGTGGTAGGAAAGAGGGAGCAGATGTCAGAATATCTAGGTGAGGGGACAGGCATAATTTGAACCAGGTGATGCTGATGTTGCCTTCTCCATCCCAGATTAATAATTGTTGAACTACAGTATTCTCAAAAGAAGTCCTGTGAATTTGGTAGATAGATCAATCTAGTGGGCAGGCCAATTACTCCTTTATTCCCATGTTTTACATGATGAGACCGAAGCTTAGACAGTTCAGTTGGTTTGCCCAAGGTGACACGGAGTTTATGATGGAACTAGGACTGGACCTGGTTTGTATTCCATTCTTCCCATTGATTCTTCTTAAAAACTCATTTAAATTTTTTGACTAGGTAATATATTTACATCGCACAAAATTTAAAAGCGTAAGAGGATAAATAGAGAAAATAAGTCTCCCTCTCTGCCCTATTCCCTCAGATCCACATCCCCCAGAGGTAGCAACCGTTATGGTTTGTTGCTTTCCTTTTTGCTTCTTACCCCAGTAGAAAAGGTAGAAGACAGAGTCAGATCTTCGTGAGTGCTGCCCTAGCTTGGCTTAGGGTTCTAAACCAGGCTTGGACACCTATAAGCTGAGTGACCTTGGGAAAGTCACCAAATGTCTCAGAGTCGTAGCTCTTCATCCATAAGATGGGGATGTCGCCTACCTCAGCGTGCCCTAGTGAGTTTCAGAGTGAATGCGAGAATATGCATGAACACGTATTGTAAACTGCGCGGTGCGCTACAAAGGTTGGTCGATGTTATTATTCTCGGCCTCTGCTTTCTTCTCTCTGGAAGAGCCCAGAAATGACCACTGTGTTCTCACTGCCTCTCAAAGACAGTGGAGCGGATGGATGGGAGATGGGACTCATTTCTACAGGATGAAAGGAAATGATTCAAATTGTACCAAGAGCAATTAAAGTTAGATATTAGGAGAAACTTTGTTTTGGAATCCCAAAGGAGCTTGTGAGGTTTCTTTCTTTGAAAATTTCTCAGAAAATACTAATAACAATATATTAAGACACTAATCTTCCTGGAAGCAAGAGGATGGCTAAAAAGGGCTCTCCAGTCCCTTCCTTTCTAGAAATTAGAATTCAAGTAAGAGAGAAATTTAAGCCAAACCATCTTCTCTCCCCAGGTCCAGTTGTGGGGTGGCCAGATAGACTAATGGGCACTCACCAGGAATAAGATGACCTCTTTGGTCCCTTCCTCCCTGGAATTTAGCAATTCTCTTGACTTAAAAAGAAATTTAAGCCAAACCACCTTCCGTCTGCAGGTCCGGCTCCGGGGTGACCAGATGGGCTAATGACCCACCCCCAACCCCATTAAGGCCTTGCCTTTGCTACCAGCCCACTAATCCCAGATGCACTTTCCAGGGTGACCTTCTGCCCTGGAGACCACCCTGGAGTTGGCTCTGTTGTTCGGGGCACAGAAGAAAAGCTTCCATCTCACGGAGATGAAAGAGCGCAAATTTGATGGAGGTTTGGGGAAAGAGGTAGGCAGAAAGTGTCGTCTTACAGGAAAGGGACATACTCAAGAGGTTGGAACATCACCATCTTGGATACCTGTAACGACTGCAGTGACACCTCCATCCTCCTGCGCCACAAAGGAGGGGAAGGGTTAGAAGGAAGGACAGGCCCCTGCCTGCTCTACTCCCTCTCATACTCCTGATTTCCTATGGCTTGTGTGAAGGATCACCACCTCCCTTAGGAAAACAAGTCCTCAAATCTCCAAAGTTTAGCCGCAGGAACATCTCCAGGCAGACGGCGCAGTGGGACCAAGCACCCCATCTCAGTCCCTAGGGCTTCACTTTGCCTGGGTGCTTCTCTCTCAGACCCTTGCTGCTGTCACCATACTGGCCTACTCAGGAACAAAGGCCACCGGCCCCCATCTCCTCCCCTTGGTGCGAAGGATGAAGGTTGGGAATTCCCACAGGAATATATATTAAGGGAAGAGACAGGGAAATAAGCAAAGGGGTATGAAAGGACCAGAACAGTCTGCCTTGCCCGGAACAGGGTGCTCAGCTCCCCTAGACGTGCTGAATCCTTCCTAGTGTCCCAAAATAGCTTCATAGAGTCGCAAAGGCACAGCACAGCTTCACAGGCCGCTTGCTTGGGTTTCGTCATTCCTACTCCTTGCCTATCTGCACGTGGAAGATGGCAATGTAAGCACCCAACTCCTAAGACCAAACTCTGGGTCCTCTTGACCTTTTGGGGTCAATATTGAGAGAAAAAGCCCCACTGTGCCACTTACTTCAGGATCTGGATCCTGTCTGGTTAGAGGGCAAGAAAAGGGCCTCTTCTCTAAGTAACAGGAGATGGGAAATAACCACATCTTTCTGAGGAAGCCCCGCCCCATGTACCCAGACTCTACAGAATAATATTACACTCCAAAAACTCTAGCATCACTTCCATACTATGAGGAGGGGCTGCAGAGGTTGTCAGTTCCATATTTATTGTGAGGCCTGATCCCTAACATTTGCAGAAACTGGCTTTGCTGAGACCAGGATGGTGGACAGCAGTATTTCTGAACGCTCTTCATAGAGAAAATAGTAAACTTAATGGTCCATTAACTTACTGCATATTCTTATGACACTCTTTAATAAAAATATCTTTAATTAGTGGGCTTATGTAGGGCCAGCCAAAAGAGCCTGCCCTTTCAACAAGAGCAATCAAGGTGGGAGTGGGGACCCCCATCCATTCCCGGGACTGCAACCAGAGTCCAATCAGCCTGGGTCTAAATCCAAGAGAATGCTCTGGGACTCCGTATCACCAGGTGGTTAAGAACTCAGGCTTTTGTGCCTGTAAGACCTAGTACCATACCTTCCACTTACCAGCTATGTAATTCTGCACAGGTTACCTAACTTCTCTGTGCTTCAATATCCTCACCTGCAATATGGGAATAATAATATCTTCTTCATAAGAAATAAGGGTTGAGTAGGCTAAAGAGCTCGGCACAGTGCCTGCCACATAGTATGCTGGACAAATGGTAGGTACTGTCAGCGGAGTGGTGGCAAACTGCGCCATTCCGAGGTCCAGGGACTTGATAAAGAAAAGATCGTGATAGAACATGATGGGACATCAAAGAAAGAAAGACGAGGAGGGAAGAGATCCTCCTATGTCTGTTGGGGATGCCGCTCCTCCACTGTCCTCCCTATAAAGGCCGCTGCTGCCTCTTTGGGCAGGAGAACTAGGAAAACTGAGTCAGGCATCTTCGCATCCTGATGGCTTCCACCCTCTCCCTGGGTAGACGACCCCTAAATGTTTTAACCTCCCTGCCAGGCCGTGTCAGGTCCCTGGAACTGGGTGGAGGAAAGGCTGCCCCTGTCTGTCCTCCCTATGCCATCCCCAGAGCAGAAAGAGGTGGGTCTTGTAGGGACTCCATGAGCAAGTGCTAAGCTCGGGTGTCTAACCAGTGGGGCTTCGTGGATCCCTCTCCCCCAGGTGATGGGGGAGGATGAAGCTCTGTCCCCCATGTAGCACCATGATAACAAACCATAAGCCTCCCTCAACCCTTCCCTAGCAGGTGGGCCCCTAGTGGGGCCGAGGGTTACTACAGGTTGCAGAATTTTTTGTTAAGTTTATAGGTTTTAAAAGGTCAGGCTCTTGGGTGGTAAAAGTTTTACAGACCAGTAAAAATTTACTGGAGAAGGTGAGAAACACAGCTGTAATGGAAGGGCTGGAGCCAGGAGTCTAGAGGATCTCAGCTCCCTCCGTAACTAACTGTGGGAATGGAGGCAAGTCATGGAGTCTCTCTGGGCTCTTGTGTTTTAACCTGGAAAATGAAAGCAACAAAGGTGATAAGGGGTATGACCCTGTGGGACAGGATCCCGGATGGGTGGAAAGCTCCAGGTCCCTGTGCAGTACAGTCCTCCTCCCTGTGGTGCTGGGAGCAGCTGGCACGGAGGGAAGGCCCAGGCCTGCAGGTCCTGCAGTCTCAGAGCTTTTCATTACTCACGCTGGACCGCTGCCATCTGCGTGTCTGCCTCCACTCCCTGGGAGGAGCCTGGCCGTCTGAAGGCCGAGCTCAGGAATCAAATTAGCCAGGCCTCCACTTTTTCCTCATCCCCACCGGCCAAGGAGAGTTCATCAAGGCCTCGCACTAATTCTTATCTCGTTTAAAAGGGGCAAAAGTGACTCCACAGTTTCATCGGAGGCAATTTACACCCCGCCACTGGCCAAGGCCCCAACTCCGCCCCCTCCTCTCTTGTGCCATCAAATCCATTAATAGGAAATTTCTTCAGGGGAAACTTGATTGCTGCTCCATCAGAGAGGCGCACAGGCAATACATCTCCAGCCAAGGCTGTGCCTGCCCGGCTCGCTCTAATCCTGTTACCTAAGAGGCTAATTCCCTGAGGCATACACTGTGCCGAAGACATCCTCTTCCCTCCCTAACACAATTGGGCAGTCCCAGAGGATTCCAGGAGCTCCCAGAAATGAAAGCGTAGGGACTATGGCACAGGGTCTCCAGGCTTTCTCACTGCCCCCTAGGTGGGTTGCGGCACACACCGGTGGCTGGCACTCCACTCCACAGTGTGGAGAGCCCACTTTCCAGAGTCCCAGGTGGGGAGGGGTCAGCCGCATTCAGGCCATCCTGGCTTCACAGCTCAGCCTCCTCCTGCCGCCTTGCCTCATCCTTCCTCCTCCTCTTCTTTTCTTCCTTCTCTTTTCCTCTCCACTCCGCTCCTCTTCTTGCCTTTTACTCCGATCTTCCTCTCCCTTCTTAGTTTCTTACCAATTTTTCCTTCTTTTCTTCCTTTTATTTTTTGCTTCTCTCCCTTCTTCTCCTCCACAACCCCCACTCTCCCCCCCCCCCCTCCCACACCTTTTCTGTAGTTTTAGCTTCCGTTTCTTTTCATCTTCTTCTTGCCCCTTTCCCTCCTGATTTGGCTCTGCCCCTTTCAGAACAAGTTCAATGCCTGGTGCTTCCTCCTGGCTCTCTGTGTCCAGGTGGCTCAGCTCAGTGGAAGGAATGGGCCCCAGGTACCCAGCTCGGCTTGGAGCAAGAGATGGGGAGGGCCTCGTGGATGGACACAGGGAGCCCCAAGGAGTACAAACGGGGCATTTGGGGGCAGTGGTTAGGGTTCTGTGATGGAGCACTTAAGTGTCTGTTTTGTTTTGTTTCGTTTTGCTGAGGAAGATTCAGCCTTAGCTAACATCCATGCCAATCTTCCTCTATTTTTTAGTATGTGGGCCACCACATGGCATGGCCACTAACAGAGCAATGTAGGTCCACGCTGGGGACCAAACTCCAGCTGCAAAAGCGGAGCATGTGAACTTAACCATTAGGCCACCAGAGCTGGCCCGGTGCCTGTTTGTTTCTAATGATGAAACAGCTATAATGGAGCTATAAAGTGAGTTTGCTCACTTGTGACTGCTAAGGCAAATCCTGGCCATGGCCATAAGGAGGGACCCCATCAATGAAAGGTATAATGCTGTATGCAGATTTCATAATGGACATAAACAAGAGGAGAATCCTTCTAGAAAATTACAGCCGATTTCTAAGTGGTAATGGCCATAAATGGAGGGGAGCACGAGCCCAGGAATCTTTATCACTCCAGATGTTGGACTCGAGAATGCATTTAGGAGTCCACAAGTGCTCCTTGTGAGTCTGAGCCCCTTCAAGACCTCAGCCTGGAGGCCCGAGGGCAGCCTAGCTCTTCCTGCCTTGCCTTGTCCTGCTGTGAAGGCTGGAGTCTGAGTACATTCATTCTGGGGGGTGTGGCTCTTTAAATTCCCTAGAAGTTTGGGGCTGCCTATTTTCTCCTATTCTACCACTTGTCCTCGTCTCCATTCCTCCAAAAGCAATTCTTGGAGATGATTTTCCTTGTCTTTCTGGATGACACAGGAGGAAGCACGTGACTTGAGAGAAGGGTATCCCGACCTCCTCGAGCTTGACTGAACCTTTCAGGGCCAACTCTGCCCAAGGGCCCTACGAAGGGACTCCATCAGGAGCCATGTGACGCCATATGCAGATTTCATCATGCACACGAATGAGAGGAAAATCCAGACACAACCCAAAGGGCTCACCCCTGACTGAGGTGATTTTTTTTTTACTACAATTCAGAAAATTCCTCCTTCCTACAGTGTTCTCAGCTTATTCCACATTTAAATGCAGCTGGAAAGGGATTAAAAAGAAAGAAAATGTTCTGTTGTTGAAGTTTGCTATGATTTGATACAGATGCCTCTTGCCTTTAACTCTCGAGGTAGAAACGCCCCCGTCTACCTACACAGGGAGGTGGGGCCGGGATTCCCTCCAACAGAAATTCACAGCAATTCTTTTCTCAAGGAATTTTGGTGGCACACGATTGGGCATCTGAGGGATAGATACTTGCCTATGTGACTTACAACAAAAACAGAAACTCCTCTTTTAAGAAAACGTGTTTTTTTTTATTATTTTATTGAGGTCATATTGGCTTCTAAATTGTGTAATTTCAGGTGTACATTATTATATTTCAGTTTCTGTATAGACTGCATCGTGTTCACCACCAATAGTCTAGTTTTTATCCACCACCATACACATGTGCCCCTTTTCCCCTCTCACCCTCTCCCAACGCTTTTCCCCCTGTAACCACCAAGTTGTTCTCCTTATCTATGTGTTGTTTATCTTCCACATATGAGTGAAATCATACAGTATTTGTCTTTCTTTGTCTGACTTAAGGAAAACAACATTTAATAGGAAAATGTTGAGCATGCTCATGAAATGATATTAAGCAAACAAAGACTCTGGATACAAAATCATATGTATGGCATATTAACTTCATTGTATACATATTACAGAAGAAAATGATAGAAGAATATACCCCAAAATATTAACAGTGTCTGTCTCTGGGCAGTAAGCCTATGGATGATTTTAATTTTTCTTCATATTTTTCTACAGTGAGCATGTATTACTATTATATTTTTATAACATGCATTTATCATGGATATTTAAAATACATAAATATATAGACAGAGTATAAAATTATGTATATATAACTACTTAAATATTTAACTGTGTCTATCTAGATGATGACACAAGGGCAGACATGTGGTGCCCCCAGGTCCCCTTCCTCTGTCTGCAGAGATGCACAGTCACTAGCTAGGGGCGCTGTGTCACCCTGGGGAGTGAGGGAGTGGCCCTCCTGCCCCTCCTACCTCACCCCACCTGCCCCAGCCCAGTGCAGCTGAAACTTATTTGTCATGGGACAGAAACAAAGCCAGCAGCCTGGAGCACCTCCCAGCAGGCAGGCTGCACCCTTGCTCCCGGGGCTCCTGCAGCCCCCTGTCCCCAAGCTACTCCTTGGAGAACTTAGCCAGGCCACCTGGATGAACGGGTGGACTGAGCTCCTGCTGCATGACATCAGCTGGGCGGGCTCCCATCTCACTGGTCCCCTCCCATCCCTCCCACCCTGAAACCTGATTTGGCTGAAGGACTGAGTGCAGGAAAACTTGGCGGTTTCCCAGCCCTGGTGGCCCGGGCAGTGTGACACTGCGGCCTCAGAAGTTGCTGGGAGCACTGGGGAGATGCAGCTGGCTGGGACGTGAGGCTGGCAGAGTGCAAGCAGGCTGGTTCTCCGAGGGACTCACTCTGAAGGTGGCTCTGAGGCACCCCCACACCGCGGGAAGCTCACCATGCTGCTGTGGGTGCCACGGGCGCTGCTCGCCTTACTTCTGCCCATGCTCCTGGCACAGGGAGAAGGTAAGGGGACGATGCGAAAACACGCAGGACTTGGCGGGCCATCTCAGAGGTGGGGTAGGAGACGCCTGATTCCTCCAAGGGTTGAGGGAAGGGGGATTTATGGAGTGGGTGCTGCTGCAGGAAAGTCAGGGGTCTCCCACAGAGGAGCACGAGAGAACTTTAAGGCACTGTGGTCCAGCTAGAAAACTGGGGACGCTGGGTGCCTGGGGAGAGCAGAGGAGCAGAGCAGCAGCCTGCTGTATCAGAAATGCTAGACGGGTACAGGAGAGGGGCTTCCCTCCTCTTTGCCCCTAAACTATCGAATAGCAGCTGCAAGGGACTTTCAAGCTCATTTGGTCCACCGCTTCTTGTTATAAATGGGAACGCTGTGGTCCAGAGTGGGGGAGTAATTCACACAAAGACACACAGCTCATTAGAGCAGAGTGGAGACCAGAACTGTAGTGGTCCCGTTGCATGGGCTCTCAGAGCCTTCATTTGCTAAAGTTCCCTCCCGGGACTAACTCCAATAACACCAAACTTCGCTCTGCATTCCCTCCACCCAGCCTTTCCTGCCTCGTGTGGATATAGAGCGTTTTAGTCCCAAAAGGATCCATTTCCTTTGGCTGCAGACAATATTCATTCTCGGTTTGGGAAGGTTTTCTCTCCATCCAGAGCTGGTTGAAGCTGGGGCTGGGGTGCAGTTAGGATGTAATGCAGGGGCTGGACACACATGAAGGGCTCACAGGCATAGTGGTTTTCTTCCCTGTGAGCTGTCATTGGAGAAACGCAGGGGGACAGGCAGGCCCAGGCTGCCCATTATGACTGTGGTCTGGGGAGAAGACCCCCAGGCTTGGCTGAGGAGAAGCTCTGTCCCTCCCAGCAATGGCTCTTTGCTCTAAAGCCCACAAGGCCCAGTCTGGTTCCCTCCAAACCGGTCAGAGTCCCAGACAACAGGATCTGGGCCGTTGCTGGTGTCATGAAGACACACAGGGATCTGGGTTTGAATCTCAGTTCCTCCACCTGCAGGGCACAGTACTCACCTCTCAGAGGACAGAAGTGAGTAGTATGTCAACTGATATTATTCCAGAGGAGACACTCAGTAAATGGTCTGTCTTCCCTCTCTGCTTTTCTCTGTCCTGAGGGAAGCTGAAAGTTTATCAGGGCTACGCGGTGAGGGGCAGGAAGGAGAGTCTGGAGGACCAACAGGCTGCACACGTGATGGACAAGATGAGCCAAGAGGGAGTGTTGCTTAGAGGAAGCCAGGCCTGCTGGCTCCTGAGAAAGACCCTGGTCTCTCCCTGCCCGTCCCCTCACATCCCTGCACCTGTTCCCCTGTCCTCTAGGGTGCTCCCCCTTCCCCCTACAGGTCTTTTGTCTTCATATTTCTTGGCACCTTTCAGGAAATGCTCCTGCTATTTCCCAGAGGGATAACTGAGGTGACCATGACATCCCCATAGAATGGAGCTAAATCCTAGGAGTTGGGTTTTCTTGTCACTATTTGTCCTTGTAGTCCTCCTGCTTTGGGAACAATTTGGTTTCTCCTCACTTTCTCCACACCTCCCCCCTAACCCTCTCCCTAACCCCATCAAATGTGTCCACAGAGCAACCCTAGGAAGGAGACCTGGCAAAGCCTCCCCCAGGACTCTGTGTGAACGTGGAGGGGGAGGGGTGGCAGGGGACCTTCTCCAGGTGGATTTTGCAGGAGGCAGAGGCAGTGTCCCTTTTCCCTGGATTCCCACCCTCTTTCTTCGTCAGGTGCCGGCCAGGGTCAAGGAGACAATGAGGAGCCGTGCAGGTGCTGAGATCTGACCTTGGCTGAGGCAAACCCTCATACAGACTATTGGCTTAGAAATTGCGCACTTGGGGCCCCATTTTCTTGCATTTCTCTCACCTTCCAGTATCCCACATGCAGGGCAGGTTCCTGTTGGCTCCCCAGAGCCCCTCATTCGGGGCCCCACAGGCCCACCTCTTCTGGGCAGCTCCCGACTCTCGACCCTTCTCAGTCCTTGGCCGACATTAGACCCCACCCATCCTGTGTCACCTGCTTTTACAACCCAGCTCCCTCTCTCGCGTAAATGAGTGCAGAGGTTGCCCTTCTGAGACAATGCCTTTGACTTCTGGCAGGAATCTCTGCAGACAAAATGCTCTAGTGATGAGAATTTCAGTCTGCGGGAGTATCTGGGAATTTCCTGAGTGGGAAGGGCGGGGACACTTTCCTTTTAATAGCTTTCAAACCAGGGCAAGAGAGCTGAGAGATTCAGGTTCTAACATCCACTTTGAACTGTTTTCTTTCCCAGCCAGGCTCAGGGGGGTGCCCCACACCCATAACACCTCCAGGCCCGCTTTGCTGAGGCTCTCAGATTACCTCCTGGCCAACTACGAGAAGGGTGTGCGACCCGTGCGGGACTGGAGGAAGCCAACCACCGTATCCATTGATGTCATCGTCTATGCCATCCTCAGTGTGGTGAGCGCTCAGCCCCAATCTGCTGGACTCAGAGGTGGGCCTTTTGGGGTGGGAGACCATGTGAGACCAAGTCACCCCCTGGGCAGCACAGTGGGCGTTCAAGTACCCACAGTACCTGTAGTCTGGCACCATGGCTCAGGGCAGACTACAGCACCCACCATCCACACAGATGCCCACACCAGAAAACTGGGGTCACCCGTGTGGCTGCCTCTCCTGCATCCCTGCAGCCAGCAGGTCCCTCATTACAAGAGTTTCTTCACACACTGTATCATGGTAACCATCTCCCTATGTAAGCTGTGTGAGGGTTCAGACTGTCCTAGTCACCTCCATGCCCTTGGTGTCTTACACAGGTCCTGGGACACGGCTGGTATTACTAAATGGTGGAAGAATTAATCATAAATCAATTAATTAATCAAGTCCTTCATCAATTACTGTGGCAGGGGGCTGCAATGCCCAGCAGAGGAGGTCAGACACTGTGCAGAGACAAACAAGAAGATAATTGCAGAGATGCAGGGCACCGTGTTGGGGCAGGGTGCATGGGAACAGACTTTGCAGTCGCTACTGTGGTCAGTGTGGCTACTTCAGGAAGGGAAAGTGGGGATTGGATGGGAGCGAGGGAGAGTGATGAATTTTTCACTCTATGTCGTTTTGTACCTCTTGACTTCATACTAGGGCAGGAGATAGATATAGATGTACAGATGTATATACAATATAGAAAAATAGAAAGATACATATGATATTGTTATATAAACTTTCTATTATCTCCTATTTTATTAGGTATATTATATATTTAAAATATACATAACATAATAGACGTATATAATATGCATAACATAATAGAAGGTAATAGAAAGTACATATAATTATACACACACACACACATACACACATAGGAAGTTAAGAAAGAAATCACTGTATTTCTTTCTAGGTGAGTCCTGGTAAGAGACCACTTTTCCTGGCTGGCCCTCTCCCCACCCTTTTCCTTCACTCCACTTCCCGAGGGAACAGGGACACAAAGCAGCAGCTCCTTTTGGGGTTGGCATGTGCACGGGGACCCTCAGCCCCAGGGCCACCTTCGCTGAGCTCCCTTTCCTTTCATAGGATGAGAAGAATCAGGTGCTGACCACCTACATCTGGTACCGACAGGTGAGCAGACCAGCCCCTTGCCCACCCCACATCCTGGGACGGGGACTTACGCTTCTGGGAAGGGTTTCTCCATCTCAGGGGAGTCAGGAACCTCAGAGGCTGTGGAGAGGGAAGGGGAGGGGAGGGCTCCAGAGGCATACTCATGAGTTCCGGGCGCGGGGACTCCTCTAAGCTCAGGACTGGGAACGGAAGGAAACCTGGGGTCAGTGGAAGGGAAATCCTCCAAACCCCTCTGGTTTCTGAGGTTTCTCCCAGAATCTTGTTCAACTTCTATTGATCAAACACCTCCAGTGACGGGGAGCTCCGAAGGCAGCCACTTCACTTTTAAACAGCTCTAATTGCTAGAAAGTTCTTCCTTCTGTTAAGCCAGGTTGGACAAAACCAAATTGGGCATTTGAAACAGGACGACCCCACCCACTTAGCCCTCACATCCTTGGCCATTTCCCCACTCTTCCAGCTTCTAATGGGCGTTGGTCAGGCACTGAATGTGGAAGCTCTGAGGCCTTGGCAGCACTTCTGGTCTGGGCTGGTAGGGGAGGGCAGCACACAGTGGGGGCTTCTGTCCACAGGCTGGTCACACTCTGGCAGCCCCTGAGGCTGTGGGGAAGACATCAGAGCAGAAGGAGAAACCAAAGTGGCTGAAGAGAGGGGAGCAGGAGGATGGGGACATTGCATAGAGGTCAAACCTGAGAGATGCTCTGGGGACATGCCTGGAATATATGAGTCTCTGTAAAGTCCCTCCCCGCTCCTCCTGGGCACACTCCACCACCACCCTCAGCTCACAGGACAGGGAGTGGGGTGAAGGAAGAAGCCAGAATGCTGATCCCTGACACACCACTCCCTTCCTTCCTTAGAGTGTCCCTTAATACGGAGCATACCCCACCTCAAGGGAGGGGAGCCAAGGAACAAGTAGCCTGGAGCTCCTTTCCTGGGACATCTGGCCTGGTCCCATCTCTGGACCTCTGGGGTCACTTGTCTGCTCCCCGCAGTGAGGGGATGCCAATCTACTATGTACCAGCCACTGTGCTAAAGAACCAGAATTAGAAACACAAACTAGACCCAGGCCCTGCCTACAAGGAGCTCACAGACTGGCAGAGGCCACAGACACCTGAATAAACAATTAAATGCAGCAAGACAGCCACTCAAGGCAGCAAGGACGACATGACAACTGTGGGAGCAGAGAAGAGGCACATAAAAACCCAGCCTGGGGATGGGAGTCACAGAAGCTTCCTGGGGAAAGGAACAGACAGAGGCCTTGGTTAAGTCTGGAAGGATGAGGCATTCCTTGGTAAGGAAGATGGGGATTGTAGTGTGGGAGAGGAAGAAGGGCATGATGTGGACTGTTTCGTTCCATGTGGCTGGAGAATTCTAATTCTTTTTTTCGCATGACAACAAAAAAATGAGGCTAGAGAGGGAGGTGGAGACCTTTGTTGGCCAGGAGGTTTAACTTTATCCGGAGTACAAGGGGGCGCCACTGAAGAATGTTCAGCAAGCGAGTGACATGAGCAAATTTACATTTTAGATCAGTCATTCTGGCAGCACAGTGGAGAGTGCATTGGTCAAAATTTAACAATAAGTGTCTCTACCCTGGTGAGGTACGTGTCATTATCCCCGCCTACATATGTGCAGACCAAGACTCAAGAAGCTATTTGCTAAGATGCCTCAGTTGGTAGATAGGGGATTCAAAACATTAGAAATCCCCCAATGAATGCTTTCCCCGGGAGAGGCTGCACCTGTCTGCGTCATATTGCATGTAGGAGTATGTGAGTACAGAGGTGGGGGGACTGTCAGGTATTGCTGAGCAATCTGGGTGCCACTAGATTCCCCCAAGAAAATGCCCGCCTGTTGCCTGGGCACTGAGCAGTGGAGTCGGCCTGAGTTGCCGACAACGCCCCCCCCCCCCCCCCCGAGATAGAGGGGCTGCCTGTGACCCTTCCTGCTCCTCCTCTAGTACTGGACTGATGAGTTTCTCCAGTGGAACCCTGAGGACTTTGACAACATCACCCAGTTATCCATCCCCACGGACAGCATCTGGGTCCCGGACATTCTCATCAACGAGTTGTGAGTACTGTCCTCAGAGGCTGGGCTGCCAGGTGGTTGAGGGGCTGGGAAGGCAGGGGGCAGGGAGACAGGGTCATTGCTCTTGCATTTGAGAGGTCCCACCCTCTCTTTGCAGAACTGTCTGCAAAGTTGGCTTGGGCCCAAATTCCCCTTTGCTCCCCCCTCCCTTTTTCTTTTTTAAAACTCCTCTTTTCTATGCCTGATGTTGAAGGTCTGTACTTTTTCAAGGCCCCCTTTCTGGGGAGAGGAAGCCAGGGAATGAATTCACCCTGTTATAACAGCCAAAAAGGACAGCTGCCTTTTAAGGGGGACAGGACTGTTACTGAAAGGAATGAAGGCCCAGCAGTGGCCACTGCTCCTGGTCACAGTGGAGATTTGGTGCTGAGAGACACTCACACCTCTCAAGTCACACATGTGCCTGACTGGCCACAAATTACACCCTCAATATGAAGTGTGTCCCCCCAGCCTTTACTCTCAGCAGCCAGACCCTGTCTTATTTGGCCCCAGCCAACATACCTTCTCCCCATCCTTCAGGTCCCTTCAGGCTCACTGCCTGGGCTTTTGCATGCCAGGGTGGGCAGGATGGCTGGGAGACAGATGGAAGGAGAAGGTGGCCTAGGGCCGGTCGCCCTCTGCCCAGTACCCACTGCATTGCCTGACTCCAGAGGATGCTGTTGTTTATGGGGAGGAAATTGACCTAGAGCCCCACGCCCTGCATAGCTCGGGATGGAGGAATTTGGGGAAATTTCCATTTCTGGCTGGATCTCCAGTTAAACAGTGAAGTAGCCTTAGTCTTGACTTCTCATCTCTCAGCCTGATTCCACAAAAGGCTGCAGGCTCAGGACCCCGGGCTATGGCCACTCCAAGCCACAGTGGTCACTAGGGAGAGTCTAGGGGTCTGGGATCTGCTGAGAGTGTGGGACGAGGTCTTGCCGGACTTTCCTAGCTTGACCCAGTTCTTCTCAATGATTTCTCTAGTTCCTTTTTCTCCACAGATGATTATTCCCATTTCACAGGACTTCTAGGGGTGGGGAGCAAAGAGAAGCCTGAGTCAGGATGGAACCCAAGGTTCTGCTCTTCCGCCAAGCCTGCCCATTGCCACTGGGCCAATAATCCTTGGAGCTGAGCTCTGCCCAGCCTGGGTGGGTGGCAGTGTAGGGACAGCTGGGCAAGCTCCTTACAGCCAGTGGATTTGGGGTACACGGATTCCTTGCGTGCCTTTTGTGGTTAGGTTACCAGGGGAATTGAGGAGAAATGCCCTCTACTGCTTGGAAAGCAGCCTTGACAATGGCAGGTAAGGAAGTCTAAGATAGACAAGAAGGTTGGAAAAGCTGAGGCCAGATGAAACGGTGCAGGTTATCCTGGTGCCTAGCCCCTCCCTGAATTTCTCTCCCTGCCGAGTTGCTCAGAGACCTTCAGACTCCCAGGGCTTGACCTGCTTCTTGAGCCTCCAAGCTGATCCCTCTTCCCTGGCCAGTGTGGATGTGGGGAAGTCTCCAAATATCCCGTACGTGTATGTCCGGCATTGCGGTGAGGTCCAGAACTACAAGCCCCTCCAGGTGGTGACCGCCTGCAGCCTTGACATCTACAACTTCCCCTTTGATGTACAGAACTGCTCCCTGACCTTCACCAGCTGGCTGCACACCAGTGAGTATATGAGCTTCGGGAGGGTAGGGGGCACAGATTGAGGGGTCCCTCGGACACCTGAGTGACCTCGGACACCAGGATGCATTCTCCCTCATTCAACTTTCTTATCACTTCTTTTCTTAATGCCGCTGAGCCTGTTTCCTCGTCCTCCAAATGGGACTAATATTGTTGCCCTTGTCACCTCCCTCAATTGTCATAAGGATTGAATGAGACAGTATGAACCAACAGAGAGACGCTCAGTAGGACCAGTTCTTTCCGATATCACAGACAGGGTCTGGCCGTAAGTGTCTCTCAGACCCACCCGCCTCTCTTCTCTACTGATGTGCCCTCCCCTCTGCGGCCAGCTATCCTCGTCTCCCGCCCAGATTTCTGCAGGAGCCTCCCGACTGGTCCCCCTCAGTCATTCTCATCCTCCTCCAAGTCACGATCCTCACAGCAACCAGGGAGATCTGAGTAAAATGCAAATCTGATCACGTCACTCTCTGCTTAAACCCTCAATGGCTTCCCAGCACTCCTGAGACAGAATCCAAGTCCTTCACCTGGCAGATAGGGAGGGCCCTGCAAACTGTGGCCCTGCCCACGGCCCTGCCAGTCCAGCCTCATCTCATGCATGCTCCCCTGGGCTCTGCTCCAGCCCAGTTGCCTTCCTTCCCAGGCCCCAAAGCCCCTTTATCTTTCCCTTTATCACATGCTGCCTCCTCTCCTAGGCCACCTTGCCCCCTCCCCCTCCCGCTGCCCCACTTCCTTTCCCACGCTACTCCTGCCCCAGCCACACCTAGCTTGGCCGACTCCTCCACTCACCTTCTAATCACAGCATCAGCATCAGTTCCTCATGGAGAACTCTTCTCATCCCCCAGACTAGGCATCCTCGTTGCTCAATTTCATATCATCCTGTTCTTCTCCCCATTCTATTGCACTGGTAAGTACTTATTCAATGTCTGCTTCTCTTCCAGACATAAACTTAGAGAGGTAGGAATATGATTTCTGGCCCACCATCAGATCGCCAGTGCAGTGCCTGGCTCAAAGGAAGGTGCTCGGCAAACTTTTATTGAGCAGATGAATGCTGGCTGCTCATGAAGGTCCAGTGAAGTGAGCATCACCCGCCCACAAAAAGGCATCCTCCATTTCTATTCTGATTTTATTGTATTAACTGTTCATGACAAAGGTAATACATAACTTCCTTGAACAAGAATCAGAATTACAAATAATCTTTGACCTTTGACTTCTACCCTCAATCCCCAACTGTTCATCAAAAACTCCCCACACCA
Organism: Equus quagga; assembly: GCF_021613505.1. NCBI lineage: Eukaryota > Metazoa > Chordata > Mammalia > Perissodactyla > Equidae > Equus > Equus quagga. Next base: position 62,308,248 of record NC_060280.1, read on the forward strand.
AGATTTAATAGCTTTTATCATACACTTCATATAGCGTGTTCTTCCAGAGCCTTCTGTCCTTTGCATATACACACACACATCTATGGAAAACACGTGGAAATTATTTTATAGGTTTTTATTTTACACAAATGTATCATTTATGCTACTGCTTTTTGGCCCTTTTTAGTCAACAACCAATCTTGGACATTCCTAGTTAGTGCATATTTAGATCTTCCTCATGAATTCTGACTGCCGGAGAAGAGCTCATCGTTTGGCTTAATAAAACTTCATTAAGCCTTTTCCTAATGGGTGGACATTTAGATCTTTCCTAATATTTCACGGTACCTGCAGACCCCTGTCCTCCTGGCGCGTGTGTATATCTGTCTCTCTAGCATAGACACAGAAAGTAAAACTGCTATGTTGTAAGTGAGGATTTTGCTGATTTTCCTAATTCATCTTTAAAGACAGGTGTCTCTATGAAGGCAAAGGTGTAGAATGTTGACTTTTGTTCATTTCCTAAGTGGGTAATTCTAGCAGGGAACTCTAGAAAGATGTTTGTAAGGGGGGTATGTGTGTCTGTGTGTGTAAGAGAAAGAGAGAGAGGGCTTTCTAATAAATGGTTTGTCTGGTTCTCTGCATTTTGCCATGTTTCCATCCAAGACTTCATTTCGCTCACCACAGCCCATTGTACCGATAGGGACAGAGTACACTATTACCTCACTTTATAGCTGAGGAAACCCAGGCTGAAGATCGAGAGCTGAGATGAGCTAAGTCATGTGGGCACAGCCCACTCCATGGCCCCCATCACAGAGTCTGGCACACCCCTGGCACTAGACTCCAGGGCTGGCTTGATCTCTCCTCTCTCAGTCCAGGATATCAACATCACCCTGCTGCGCTTACCAGAAAAAGTGAAGTTCGACAAGAGCGTCTTCATGAACCAGGGCGAGTGGGAGCTTCTGGAGGTGCTGCCTCAGTTTCAGAAGTTCAGTCTCGAAAGCAGCAACTATTATGCAGAAATGAAGTTCTACGTGAGTGGAACGGGGAGTGGGTGTGGGTACATGACGGATAGAACTACTAGGTCCTCGCTCCTGGGGAGACTTCAGGAGGCCTGTGAGGAAGAGCCCTTTTCCCAACTCCAGGGTCACACTCACCCCTTGGAGCTTCAACAGAATAGATGGGGAAACCCAGCTGAATTGTCCCTTGCTTACGCGGAACAGGCACAAGCCTGGATCCAGAGACAGAATGTGGGCTCTGTCCATTTCCTTCTCTGAGCGATCCAGGCTAAAAGCTCCATGAAGCAGGGGGTCTGGGATGGGGTGGCGGCTCCTGGGTGCAGAACCTGTCTGCCGCAGGCTCCCCGTGAGCTCCTCTCCTGGTCTCAGGTGGTCATCCGCCGGCGGCCCCTGTTCTATGCGGTCAGCCTGCTGTTGCCCAGTATCTTCCTCATGGTCATGGACATCGTGGGCTTCTACCTGCCCCCGGACAGTGGCGAGAGGGTCTCCTTCAAGATCACACTCCTCCTGGGCTACTCAGTCTTCCTGATCATTGTGTCCGACACGCTGCCGGCCACCGCCATCGGCACTCCCCTCATTGGTAAGGCCCACTCCTGGGGAAGAGCTCAGTGTGGCTGAGGAACGAAGGGACCGCCCCTTCCCACTTCCTCTGTGTGTCCCCCCCTCCTTCCCTGGGGTGCACAGGTGTCTACTTCATCGTGTGCATGGCTCTGCTGGTGATAAGCTTGGCTGAGACCATCTTGATCGTGCGGCTGGTACACAAGCAAGACCTGCAGCAGCCCGTGCCGGCCTGGCTGCAGCACCTGGTTCTGGAGAGAGTCACCTTGCTCCTTTGCCTAGGGGAGCAGTTAACCTCTCAAAGGCCCCCCGCCACCTCCCAAGCCACCAAGACTCATGACTGCTCAGGTGAGAGAGGGAAAGGCAGAGTCCCACACGAAGGGGCCCCTTCTGGCCTGGAAGCAGGGATGTGGTGGAGAGTCCCTGAAGGGCGTGCCATGCCCGGGAATTGGGTGCTGTCCTGCACACAGTGTTCCACGCCTGGCCTCGTTGGGAGGGGACAGACTTCAGCCAAAGGCACCGATTGGACTGTTTCTTCACGTTCACATCCTCTCATCAGCCCGGGTGTGGATGGAGAAGAGGTAGGAGTCCCAGAGGCTGAGCATGTCAGGAGCTGAGACCTCTGAGCTGAGAGTGGCCTCTCTCTGAGATGGACCCAAAAGTGGGTCAAATGGATGCCCCTCGGGCAGTTACTGGACTCTTTGCTTCGCCTGCTTAAATACTGCAGCCAGGATTTCTAAAACTCTCTTTCTAATGAGCTCAAAGACCCCGGCCCTTAGACTTCAAACACCTATGAGGCAGAGAGACAGGGGTACAGAGGGACCCTCAGTGTGGAGCTTACGCCCCTGGGGAGCTGTTGCAGCCACATTGGTTGGGGTCGGGGGGGCGTTGGCTGGTTTCTTGAGTGCTTTGGGCAGGCTCCTGCAAAGCACTTTCTGTGCCTTCTCACAGGTAGTCCTCACAGCGACCCAATAGGATGCTCATTCTCAGTTTCGAAACGGAGGACACAGGCCTAGAGAGGCCAGAGATCCTGCCCTAAGTCACAGAGCCAGGAAGCAGGAAACTGTGATTTGCATCCAGCCAGGCCCACCTGCCTCTAAACTAGCATTTTAACTCTTTCATCCCACTCCACTGCTTTCTGTCCTCCCTCTGGCTAAGGCCAGGCCTTCTATAGGAGATGTTTGGTTAATCTAAGACCTTCCCATCATGAGCTCCTGATCTAGTACACCAGCCTCAAGCCTAATTTCACTGCTCACCTGGTCAAGGCAGCCACATCTGCAGGTGTATTTTCTGGTACAGGACCTGGAGTCATGGAGAGGAGGGCAGTAAGGCGTTGTGACACAGCAGAGAGAGCAGTGGATTCAAAGTCCAGATACCTAGGCCCAGGTGGCCTCACTATTAAACGATGCGCCAGCTGTGGGACTACAGGGTAGTCACTTAACCTCTCTGAGCTTTAGCACCTTCATATAAAAAGTACAGAGAGTAATCACTCCCACTCTACCTTTCTTGTGGGGGCTATTGTGAGACTCAAATGAAATAGTGGATATCAAATTGTTGGGGAAAGCCCATGGGTTAAAAAAAAATACATGGGAAGGATAAACACCAAATTCATGATCTTGGTGACCTGGGGAGGGGACAGAGGATGTGACTAAGGATGGGTATACAGGAATCTTCAACTGTATTGGCTCCCTTTATTTGCTTAAGTTGGCAGGTGGGTATGCAAATACGTAAGTTATTCTCTATACTCTTTATGTCTGAAATTGTTCCTAATAAAAATTTCTGCAGACCATGGAAACATAAGGGACAGCATTCAGCCACTTGGCTGAGCCTCCCTCCCTTGCAAATGTTCTGCCCTTCTTCCAGAGGTGGGAAACCACTGCAGCCATTTGGGAGGACCCCAGGACTGTGAGAAGACCCCAAGGGGCAGAGGCAGCCCTCCGCCACCGCCGCGGGAGGCCTCCCTGGCTGCGCGTGGGCTGCTGCAGGAGCTGGCCTCCATCCGGCACTTCCTGGAGAAGCGAGATGAGAGCCGAGAGGTGGCCCGGGACTGGCTGCATGTGGGCTCCGTGCTGGACAGGCTGCTCTTCCGCATCTACCTGCTGGCAATGCTGGCCTACAGCATCACCCTGGTCACGCTCTGGTCCATCTGGCGGTATTCCTGAGTGGCTACAGCCCAGCATGGGCGGGGCGAATGGCGCTGGTTAGGATGGGGATGGGGGAATTTCAGGGCCCAGGGGATGCCAGGGACGTTCTCGAAACACATAAACGGTTCCATCTCTGGTTCCATTGCTAGTTCATCTCAGCAATCCTGAACCGGGGGCTTAACCCTTCCCCAAAAACCTTGGTGTTCAAGACCCTTACATCCTCCCTCCCTCCCCCACCTGCTCATCATGGCTTTAAAACATGCTGTCTTAGATCAGAAGAAACCCATACATCTCCTAACTTCAACTCTATTTATGTATCAGGTTTCAATTTCCCTATTGGCACTTCCCTGAATAAGGCACTTTGGAATTCTGCTCATCTCCCTCAGCCTTGTTTTTAGATTGAAGGCAAACAACGCTGCTGCACAGGCCCGATAACTCTGCGTCAGGTTTATCCGACCTTAAGGGCACCTTCTTCACCTCACCTGTGGCCACTTCCCTGAATTGCTCCATCAGATGGGGGGGGGGGGGGTGGGCAGGGGTAATAAAATACGGTGAAGCTCTAAACTCTCTTCTTGACTGTTTGTCAGCAGCTGGGTGGGTAGAAGAAGAGGTTTAAAGTTACTGGTGGAAATGAGATTGGGGAATTATCTGTGATTTCAGTTGTTCAATGCTCCCTGCCTCAGGGAATTGGGAGGTGATCAGATAGTGGCTATTAGGAAGAAGAAACAAGAGGAGGTGGAATTTAAGGTGCGAGGGTCAGGACCATGAAAGCTTAGCAGTGGAGAGGTAGGGAGGGGGAAGCTCAGTTCTGTGACCTCTAGGAAGATGCTGGAAGTGTTCTTGCAGTCCTGTTATCATTCTGGGCTCCTGGTCTCTCCGCGAAGCTGGGAGCAAGCTCTCTCCCTGCAAGAGGATCCAGCTAAGGAGACAGGAACATCAGCACCATGGCCAGCACCAGCCGGTTTGGTGTTTGGAAGACAGGGAAAGCCAAGGCTTTTTATCTATCCCCTTTGGGAACTCTTGGCAGCCAGCCACTGGCACGTGCACCAGAAGGAGGACCATGAGGCAGACAGAATTGGGGACATGGCCTTTGATCTTACTTCTCATATCCTGGCCCCCTCTCCCAGTCATTAGGGTTTAAGATGTGCTGAGAAGCACCCCAACTCTATCACTCTACCCACCTAACAAGCATTCAGAGGAAAGGATGGCAGAACCCACCAAGAGTAACCTGTGTTAGTGTCTGCTACATTTGCCTGGGGCTTTGGTCCTCCCTTTCTCATTCCAGCCTTATCCCTCTCCCTGTCATGGGCTGCCTGTCACTCAGAGGAAGCCACGGTGGACAGAGACTGAACATTGCCAGGCTAAAGGGAAAGGACGCAAAAGGAGTATCTGGGACAAGTTGCTCCAGGCTTGCCAATTATAAAGCGTTCAGCATAGAACACCTGACACTGTACCTTCCCTTGACCCCAAACTCTGCAGTTCTAGTTCACAGACTGTCCCAGGAGGCTGAGTGGAGGGTAGACCTTGGGCCCTTGGGAGCTTCATGTCTGAAAGAGCCTAGAGGCTGAGGAAGGGTACTTGTCTGGTGTAGCTTCTATCAGCTTCTCCTCACCCCAACTTCCCTAGCACGCAGCAAGAACTCAGTAAATATTGTCTAACTGGCTGCTGGTTCCTAAGATGAACTAGGAGTGAGGTTTCATCTGTTGCCTCCACCCCAGACATATGTGCTTTTGCTATTGGTTAGGGATTCTATATTTATCTTGTTTTGTTGATGGGTAGGTATTAGGGTCTCCCAGCAAAAAGCAGGAGATTGTGGGGCTGGAGACTGGTCCCATTCACAGCTGTAGCCTCCTGGTGAGCAGAGATTGGGCTAAAGATGGAGACTGTTTATCTCTACTCTCTCAGGATGGTCCCAACAGCCCATACTTTGGAGCCTGGTCTTAGGTCCAAAAGCTACCCCACTCCACTAGGATTTACTGGGGCCACTCATACTACTAGAAGATTCTCATGTCTCAGGCCAGAGAGAGAGAAAGGTGGACAGTGTGGCACTGCTGACGCACCACTAGTGAGTAAGTGGGTGGCTATTGACAAAGCATCCAACTAGAGAGCTAGTAAGACACTAATCAACCTATTGATTCCCCATCTCCCCTCCCCACCCTCCGCCGACAATCAATGCGGCAACAGAGCCCAGAAGTGAGGCAGCCAATTAACTACCTCAGGAATTAGCCGCCACGTGTAACATCTTCTGGTCCAATAGCCACAGCCAATCAGCTCATCGATCCAGCATCCAGGCTGTGCTGCCCAGGGGTGGGAAACTGAGGCCCAGGGCCAGAGAATCCCCCAGTGGACTAACTCTCATCCATCAATATTGGTCTTGGTCTTCTCCCAAGGAGACCTTTACCCTTTCTAGGATGTGAGAACACCCAGAATCTCTCTCCCTGCTGTTATATCCTTCTCTCCTCCCACTGCTTCAGTTCATCCCCTCCCCTCTGTCCCAAGCAGAGAGAGAACCAGAAACCACCCATGTCTTCATCTGAGCTTCCGAGAAGCTTGCCGGCTCTCGGCTCATCTCCACTCCTCTCCCTCAGCCTTCTCTGGTCACCCACGATTACTCCCAGTCTTCACCTCCTTTTCCCATCCACCCTGCTTTCCAAACCTGTCATTTCTACTCAAAAGATTCCATTAAAGGTCTTGAAAGTGCCAGGCTGAAGCCCCACAGCCCTCTGCAGTGCTCCAAGCTGTGGAGCCCGTGGCCACCATCCTGGGAGATGCCAGCCTGCGCATAGCGACCTCAGGGCCCCTCGCAGGATTAGACACTCCACTGCTTTCGGAATGCTCCAGGGAGAGTAATTGAGCTCAGAGTCAGGATACCGGCTTAGGGGAGATTTCCCTGAGAGACCAGGAGGGAGGAAAAGTTGCCTGTGGGGTGAAGGTGGGGGAGGTGTGGTTCAGTGTTCCGGAGCCAGATCCCCTCCCTCCCCCATCTCCCTCCAGCCTCTGAATCAATACGTTTTGAATCTAATCTAATAACAGAGATTTAACGAGGCGATAATGCCTGTGGAGCGGCCAGCGCTTTGTCTCTCCTTTCAGGCGGCAGCTGGGGCCCATTATCGGGGACAATGCCCCATGCTAATCACTCCCTCTCTCCTCCGAGTGTTTGGGGAGGGGTGGTGGGCAAGAGAGGGCAGCTCCTCCCATGATTGGAGGGGAGTGGATGGATGGAAGAGGCGGGAAGATGTCAAGAAGGGTCTGGACGGGCCCCACACAATTGTCTTGACCTGACACCAATTCGCTGGCCTTCTCCCCCGGCCCACACTGTCTGCCCTGACCATCAGGCTCAGGAGCCCTAACAGCGCACACCAACAGCAGATAATTAACCATCAGCTGCAGTACCAGTGGCTGGGAGTTGGGTGGGTTTTGTTGGGGTTTTTTCTCATCTTTTCTCTAACTTGGTCCTCTATAATTTAAGCTCTTCCATTAAGGCCTGTGATTGGCCAGCCCTGACTGTCATGGTTAGAGAATTAAACCCTGGTTTTAGAGACGAGAAGCATGCTCCACATCCTCTCTCTCTTCTATCTGAGACCTTATAAACGGGCTTGACCTGCAGGAAGAGGTATAGACGTTAGACTGCGGGAAGAACTTCCTGACAGTCATATTCCTGACATGAATTAGATGGGGAGTCTGAAAGGGAAGGAATGGAATCTCATTGCCTAGAAGGCTTTAAAGAGAGACCTTCATCCAGGCTGGAAGGGACAGACCTGGGAGGAGAGTCTGCCTCAACCTCCACTATCAGAACTTGAGTCGGGAGGGAGCCCAGAGCTGGGACTCCTGAAGCTCGGCCACTCCCATTCCTTTTTGCAACCCATTTACCAGGGACAATACGAGTGCCACACAGAGTGGGCTGCCCCAGATTCGAATCTTGTCCCTATCACCTGCTAGCTGTGAAACCTTGGACAAGTACTTAACTCCTCTGTGCCTCAATCTTCTCATCTGGAAAATGGGGATCATATTCATACCCGTCTCATAGATGTTGTGGGGCACCATGCTCTCAACATGGGGCAAAAGCCCAGGGAAGTCAGAAGGCTGGAGTAGAGAGATGTCTAGTGGCCTATCAGTGCCCCCTCGGTCTGCTCACATTACGTTCCGAACGGGTCTACATCCTATACCTCTGTGTCCTTTTTTCTCCCCTTGCTACTCCCTCTACCTCGCCCCTGCACATTCCCGAGCTCCTTTGCACAGAGCTCCTGCCTAAAACCACAGCTTTGAGCTCCTCCCTTGGGAAAGCGTATGAATTGTAAGCACAACTTGGGTGGACTCTCCTGATGCCTGGCTGGGTCTCTCCTATTCAATTCCCCCTCCTCTGTCCCTGTCTGCAAAGAGAACTAACCTCTCAGCAGAGGGACACATCATGAGTATGACAGCCAGGACTACGGGAGCCTAAGAATTCACTTCTATGTCCCTGGGAGAACCCCACTCTCAAGACTCAGAAAAAAGTACTCTCCTAAGGCCCAGAATGAGGTGCCGATCTTTGGCCAAGGGCAGCCACAACCCTATCCTTCTAAATTCTTTCCACAAGGTGGCAGCAAAGTCCAGAAATTCTATGGAGCGGCCTTCATGAAACATTATTTGCCCCCTTCTCTCTCCCCTCCTCCCAAAAATGTCTGCATCCCTTTCTAGAGGCCTCTGAAGCCCCCTTCTTTCAAAGCCAGCTCTTCCCTTTTGGCAAGCACTGAAGATCCTGTTCCAGAGTGCTTGGAGCCCTGCTCGGATGCTCTGGGGAGAGGCTAGCCCACCGCCCCGTGCCATCACACAATTGTGCCCACACTGATCCCTGAGAAACTGCCCCTCTTGCTTCTGTGCTCAGGCCTGGACCCCACACTAAGTCACACACTTAGCTGCTTTTCCCCTTTCTGCTTAGATGATGAAGATATTGATGCCTGATGGTAAAAAAGCTGTTTCACTCAAAACCCAGACATATACAGGTACACGGAGGACTCTGCTTTTCTCTTCTGCCCATGTCTCTGGGGCCTCAACTCCAACGCACCCCACACCAGCTCTGAGATGGTCCTCAGTGGTCTCAGGAAGAGAAGGATGAGAGTAAGGTGCTGCCCAGAGCAGGAGAGGGGAGGGGTAGGGTCAGTAACTAGATAGGGAGGGTGGGACCCTGAGAGAGCTCATCCAATGGCTCCAGGGTAAGGACTGAAGAGACTACATTGGTCCAAATAGGGTTAATGATATGATTTCTTTTCTCGTCCCAGGGCAACGCCCATTAACTTGGCCGTTGCCACCTTAGCTATACATAATAGTTTCCTGCTGCTGCTGTAACAGATCACCAATTTAAAAGGGCAAATTTACTATCTTACAGTTCTGCAAGTCCCAAATGGACTGGCAGGGCTGTGTTCCTTCTGGAAGCTCCAGGGGAGAATCTGTTTCCTTTCCTTTTCCAGAGTCTAGAGGCCGCCTGCATTCCTTGGCTCATGGCCCCTTCCCCCATCTTCAAAGCCGGGAGTGTAATACCTTCAAACCTCTCTGCTTTGTCACATCTCCTTCTCTGACTATTCTGCCTCCCTCTTTCCCTTATAAAGACCTTTCTGATTACAATGGGCCCACCCGGATGATCCAGAATAATGTCCCCATCTCAAGATCCTTAAATTAATCACACCTGCAAAGTCCCTTTTACCTTGTAACACAACATAAGCACAGGTTCCAGGCATTAGGAAGTGGGTGTCTTTGAGGGGGGCATCACTCTCCACCACTCTGAGATCTTGGGCAAGGTGCTTAATTAACTTCTCTCTGCCTCAGTTTCCTCATCTGTGAAATCTACACAATCCTGCCTTACAGGATTGTTGTGAGGATCCAAAGAGCCAAGGCCAGTTAAGGGTCTAGCACAAAGTAAATGCTTGATAAATTTTAACTACGGTTTTGTTATTGCTCTTACGCATAAATCTAGAAGCTTCTTGCCCAGGCCCCTGCACAGCAAAATTGAGGAGTGGTCCATCTCTGCCCCATTTAATTAATACTATATAAGAAATATACTACTATTAGGCTACGTTCATTTGTGCAATAGCTTGATGGTGATGAATACTGAGCTACTTTATAACTTAGGAGAAGGGGCTATGAAAGCAGAACCTACAGCAATGAGCCCAGGACTCTAGCCAGAGAGATACGGGATCAGGGTGTGGCAGCCTTTCTCATTCCCCTCCCCACCCCTCTCCCAGGGTCTGCTGGTCTTCCTAGGGTGGAGAGGTGCTTGACAGTGGTAAGGGCTTCTTGATGCAAGAGATGTTAGACACAGAAGGGGGTGCCAATCACTTCCCTCCAAAGCCTTTAACAGGGACGCCGCTCCCTTCTCCTGGTCTCCTTCTTTGTCTGAGAAAGTAGCACAGGCAGGGGTGGACAGGATAACCTCTAGAGGACCTTCCCAGCCTAACATCCAGGAAATCCTGCCTTCCCATCTAGGTGACACTTAATCATGGCACAGGCTCCCGCTCTGCACTTTGTCCTTTTCTCTTTGCTGACATATCGACCGCCCCCCTCCAGCCTCAACTGCCCTTTTCACTTAAGGGCACATTTTTCTGGATCTCACTAACGAAATTCAAATCCATCTGCCATGTGAGTTTGTCACTGGGTTTCGGGATCCCACTAAGGGTTCACTCAAAGTCTTGGGAACGTGAGTCCAGGGTTTCTCCCACCACTTTAAGCCTCACTCGTGATGTGTTCTTTCTGCACCCTCCCCATTTCTCTACTCTCGCAATAATTGGAAGTCATGTATTTATAGTGCGGTGATTTGCTTAGCATCTATCCTGGCTCCCAGCCTGTAAGTTCCCAAAGGCAGGTATTCACCACTCCCAGGGGCCAGACTGTAGTCCACGCTTGGCATTTAGTAAACGAATCAATGAATGAACTGTAACTGGGGAGAGAGACATCTACATGTGAGAAAGACACGCGAGGGAAGATCTTAACTGAAACTCCTTCTCTAATCTACCCTTTGGTGCACACTGTCACTGCCATTTGGGTGGGAAGCAGAGAGTAGAGTATAAAAGAGAGACTGAGGCAGCTGAAAGAGCATGGGCAATCTAAAGGAGGACGGGTGGCCTTGAGGAGGCTGGGTGGGGAATGTGGGGGTGGCCTTGAGGGGGCTGGGTGGGGAATGTGGGGGTGGCCTTGAGGGGGCTGGGTGGGGAATGTGGGGGTGGCCTTGAGGGGGCTGGAGGGGGAATGTAGGGGTGGCTTTGAGGAGGCTGATGGCCATGGAAGCCCCTGATGTCACTTCCTCAGTGAACCTTCTCTGAGCCGCTTTAAGAGAATAGATCACTTTCCCCCAGAACGTCCACACTGAGCCATAGCTGGTTTGGGACTGATTCTGCACATCGTGAGCTCCCACAGCAGGGACTGACTGCTTCTCACTCAGCTCTGCACCTCCAGGGCCAGATGCAGGCCTGGCATAGGGCGGAGGCTCGATATTTGCTGAATGAATGAAGAGGGGTGGTAGGTAATGTGGATTCTACATGAGCCCCTTTCTGCCAGAACGATCGTATAATTTATCATCCAGACCACAGCATGCCTGTCCTGGAAATGAGGTACTATTAATAATTGCATAGGGACAACCTACTGTAAAGTGGGGCAAACAGGATGTATGGCCTCCCTTCCTCTTTAGGGTGTTCCCTGCCCCCTTCCATAGCTGAGACCCTACCCCAGCTGGTAGGCCAGGAGGCCTTCTGCTCCCTAAGATTCCAGAGTCAAGAGATCTTGGGCTGGGGGAGGGGAGGAAAGGCCTCAGCACTGCCCTTTGTCCACTGTGGGGTCATGGTTTTCCTCCTGAGGTTCACCTTAGAGGTCGGAAGGATTTCCTGTGGGGTCACAGGTCAAACACCGCATGTCTTCAGCAGAGCTACATGGAGTCCTAGCTCGGCCTCTGCCCTCCTGCCCCCAGGAAGAAGGATGGGCTGATTCTGGAGCAGGAAGCAGCACTGGGCAGGCCCAGGAAGGGACAGAGGGGCTCAGGACGCCCCACCCCCACCATCCGAAGGGCATGGTTTTGACGACTCCCTTCACCCCCAAGCCAGGGATGCTGCCTTGCACTTGTATGTTGGGTGGGGCCGGGTGCAGCGTGGAGGGGTGCAGCTGGCACATAGGGTTGAAAATTTGGTGAGTGGAGCTGGATTTGCAAGGAATCCTCCGATAAACCATTCCCTTAAAAGTCTACTTTTCATTAGTAATCCCTTTTGTGGAGGAGGAAACCCATATGCCCCCTGCAGAGGAGAGAGAAAGTGCAATTGTGTTGCTAAAAGGGGAAATGGATTTGGGCCTCTCCCTAGCTTCCTGACAGCTCCGGGAGGGCTCTCCAGAGTTTGGAAGTAGAACAGAAATCCCCCTGGGGCCAGGCCATAACTAAGCAGTAGCCCCACTAAGTGGTCTGATATCAGGAATGTGGTGGGAAGTCGGGTTGGGGTGAGAGGTCTAACCCTGGAGGTCTACTGTGGTGTGTGCTGGCATTCACCATCAGCCTCACCATTCCTCCTATGCATCTGGGCCCTGGCTTTACAGGGCTGCTGTGTCAGGCTGCTCAGGTTGTGCACTATGCAACCCCAGGGGCACCATTTACATGGACCCCACAGCTCTGGTCTTGAGCCTTTACACATGAAAGTCCCTCTACCTAGAATGTCATTCTGGCAAATTCCTGCTCAACCTACAAGATCCAGCTTAGGTTTCATCTCCGCTTAGAGTTCTTAATGCCTCCTCTTGGTATCCATCACACCCACCTACACCTCTGTTAAGCAGTTTACTACATGGAATTGCAATGATCTAAGTGTCTGTCTTCTCCTCTCTTCTCAGAATCCTAATCCTTCTCCCTGCCACCTTCCTCTCACTGTGCCTGGAATATCAAGGCACTGAGTGAATGACGTAGACTGAGTATTGGAGTGGGAAGGACCTGGGAGAGCATGGTGTTCTCCTTCATTGTAAAGAAGAAGATGCTGTGGCCCAGGGAGGTGAAATGACTTGTCCACAGTCACCCAAGGTCTTTGTGGCAGTCAGCAGGAACGCGATGGACAGGCTTGAGCAGCAACCAGCCCCTCAGGATTGGGGACAGGTCAGGCTTCAAGGAATGACAGTGGTCCCTATTCTGAGCCTACTTGGGAACTGGGGCCCGAACTCTCTTTCTCGTCACTCCCTCCAGTCCTCTTCTTTCCTTCCTCCTCTCACTTTCCAACCATAGGTATTTTAAAGGCTATTTTGGCTCTCTCTGCTGTAATAAGAAACTAGCAATTAACTATTATAAGGCTGTTTTACAATTGTGTGGAAGCCCCTTTTATCCACTTTGCTTTAAATGGTTATATCTTTCATCCCTAGTTTTCAGGAATATAAAACTTTACAGCGTTTGCTGCAAACCTTCATACTTTGCTTTGCAGTTTATTGCTCCCTCTGCAGATATATCTTCCACGTAAATAAGACTTTCATCTGTACAGTACTGGCCTGAGCCATGGTGGCTTGCCAGGATTTCATCAGTGGAACTCAGCCTCAGATACAAGGTGATTCACACGGAGCCCCTGGCCTGATTGGCTGCCCTTGGTCACTTGTCCTCTGATCAGGGCTAAACTGACAGCCCTGCCATGAAGGAGGTCATGGACCCCAGGGAGAGGAAGGCATGATGGGAATCTTGGAGGGGACTCCCCACTCATTCTGTGCCTGATTTGAGGTTTGGGCCCCTGAGACATCAAGTTTGAACTGATTTGCTGTTTTTTGATCTGGAGTGTTTGGATCAAATGCAAAAATGGATGGTCCCTCAGATGGTGGCCAAGAGAATGCACCACCCCTGGATCTGCAGCTACCGTGAGGGAAATTGATCAAGGGCTGCAGCTGCTGCGCTAAAATCCACGGCATCATTTGTGCCAAGCCCATGCCTCCCATGGGCTGTTCCTGACCAACGACTGACTGCGTGTGGCAGGGATGTTCAGAGAGGCCCATTCCTGAGAGTTAGGGGGCTCCTCTTAATGGTCGACTGGCTGGAGGACTCCCCAATGGCCTTGCCAAATCTTTCTTATGCTGCTTGGCTGTCTAGGAAGATTCCACTCAACCTTCCGGCCCTCTCTCCCTCACCAGGATCAGACTTGCAGAGCAGTTTGACAGCTCTCCCAGCCTGCCCTGGCTCCCTCCCCATTTTCCCTCACAGGCATTTCCCCTAATAAAATCTTTGCACATTTAATCCCATATTGGTGTCTGATTCTCAGAGGACCTGGAAGAGCACACCACTCATTCACATAAGGAGAGAGAGTTGTGTACATTGGTGTGGCTGATGGAGATTCTGTGCCTACATGTTGTTTATGTAAACAACTGCTAGAAAGACATGTAGAAAGGTAGAACAGATGTGTAAATGTTTACATGCAATGCCAGAAGCAAATGTATACGTACCTCTAGGTATAGACCTGACTAGGTGGGTATAAGTCGATAACTATCAATATACTTTTTTAGAAAACTTTATTATTTTAGAGTAGTTTTAGATTCACAGCAAAATTAGGAAGAAGGTACAGAGATTTCCCATAGACCCCCTGCCCCAACACACACATAGTCTCTCCCATTATCGACATCCTCTATCAGAGTGGTACGTTTGTTACCATCAATGAGCCTACACCGATGCATCATAATCACCCAGAGTCCACAGTCTGTGTTAGAGTTCACTGTGGCTGGTATTCATTCTGTGGGTTTGGACAATGTGTAATGACTTGTATCCACCATTATAGCATTCTATGGAGTAGTTTCACTGCCCTAAAAATCCTCTGTGCCTCACTTATTTATCCCTCCCCTGTCCCCAACTCATAGCAACCACTGATCTTTTTATTGTCTCCATAGTTTTGCCTTTTTCAGAATGACATATAGTTAGAAACATACAGTATAAATATCCTTTTTAAATTGTACTCATCCAACACTTGGGAATCAATTGGTAGTTAGCTGATGATGTTATATGTACAGAAAGTAATGGATGTGTAGCCCTAATAATTATCTTACATATATACACATTTTTAGTTAGACACATGATCTCATTTAATTCTCATAGCACTTCTATGAGAGGTGCAATTATCGTCTCTATTTCACAGATGTGAAAATGGAGGCCCAGAGAGGTATTCCAGTAGCAAGTGGCAGAATCTGGACTTGTCTGTAGATAACTAAGTATATATGTGAAGCTAGACAACAAATACACATAACAGAGAGGAGTGGGTGGGAACTGATGGGTAAGTCCCACATATGTGGAGACAGATGTGTGAACCGACAAAGAGATGAGGATGTACAAATCTTTCCCCCACAATCACGACCTCTTATCTCTAACTCAGGACTCAGGATGTGGCTGTGTTTGAACTTGAGCCCAGAACACTGAGCTCTGTCTCAGTAAACTTATTTCACTGCTCAGCAGTAAATCAAACCCTGTTGCCTCCTCTTATCACTCACTAGTTGCCTGGATTCCAGGAAAGCCAGTCCCAACTCTAGGAATTAAGTCTAGCACTTGGTATCAGTAGCACATGATGTGTATACAACTTTGTATTTTGTATTACTGTTCCCATGTCTTGTTTTCAAAATAAATCTGCTCTTGCTGAGATCAATAAAGACCTCCTAGTTGTTCAATCCAATGGTCACATTTCAGTGCTCACCTTCCTGGCCCTCTTAGAGACATTAACAGTGTTGACCACTCTCTCTCTGAATCTCTTCTCTATGGCTCCCTTGACGTCACTGCGTTCTGACTTTCTTCTCACTTGTCTGGACACACTCCTTCTCAGTCTCTTCCAGGCTCTTCTTTGGCCACTCTGTAGCAGACACTATGGATCACCTACCCAGTTTTCTCCCCTCGCTCCTTTCTGATGGAGTCCTGATTTTGTCCAAGTACCCCCCTCCTCTGAGAGGCAATGCATTTCCCGCTCGTTGAGCCCAGTTCTCTGAGATGAATCTGAATAGTCTAAACCAGCAGTTTTCAAAGCCTGGCCCCAGGACCAGCAGCATCAGCCTCCCCTGGACACTTGTTAAAATTCAAATTCTCAGACCTCACTCCATACCTACCGAACCCAAAGTGCTGGGGGTGGAGCCCAGCAATCTGTTTTTTAACACGCCCCCCAGGTGATCCTGATGCATGTTCAAATTTGAGAACCACTGGTCCAAGCCAATCCTGATGAGCGGTCTTGTTCCCCTCCCAGTGATGGGACTAGAGATGCATACGTGATGAAATTTTTCTAATGAGAAACGAGAAGAAGTCTGCTGAAGGAGGAGGTCTTGGAAAGGTCTCTTTGCTTCTAAAAGAGATAGAGGGAAGAGATGATCCCTCTTCATTTGATGGACACTATCGTGCTGGATGTGATGCCCAGGACTGCGGTAGCCAAGTTTGACCATGAGGCAAAGCCAACAGGTTGAGCATGGCAGAACAGAAAGATGGAATGGGTCTGTTATGGGTGGAATTGTGTCCCCTAAAAAGATATGCCGAAGTCCTCACCCTCAGTGCCTCACAATGTGACCTTACTTGGAAATAAAATAATTGCATATGTAATTAAGATAAGGTCATACTGGAGAAGGATAGGCCCTAAATCTAATGACCGGTGTCCTTATAAGAAGTGAAGACACACAGAAAGAAGATGACTGTGTGATGACAGAGGCCGAGATTGGAGCCTCTCCTACAGGTTTCAGAGGGAGCATGGCCTTGCTGACAACTTGATTTTGGACTCTAGCCTCCAGAACTGTAAAATAATCAATGTCTATTGTTTGAAGGCATCCAGTGTGTGCAACTTTGTTATGGCAGCCCTAGGAAACGAATACAGGATCCTTCTGACCCATCCGCCAACTTCACTGCTGCCTGACCTTGAGACCGCTTGTTACGTCTAAGGACAATTTTTCCTTATCATTTAATTTAGATGGATAGGGTTTCTTGCTTTGTTTTTTTGTCTTTTAGTTGCAATAGCTTGCTGACTGCTGACCATTTGGTCTTTCTTTTCTTCAGGGTTCTGTCCTGAGCCCTCTTCTTTTCTGACTACACTCCCTCCTGGGGAGATCTCATCCATTCTCATAACTTCAAATACCACTCAGTGGGCTCCTAATTCTTAGATCTGTATCCCCAACTCACATTGTACTCCTGAATTACGTATCCAGTATTTGTCTCACCTCCCTGCTTGGAGATTCCCCTCAAACACCACATGTCAAATTTCAATTCCCTGTCAACCCCGCCTTTCAAGCTGACTTTCCATGTTCTCTGTTTCAATGAATGCCGTAACTATTGACTCAAGTGTTCAAGTAAGGCACCCTGGACACAGCTGTCATTCCGCCCTCTTGCTCTCATGTCTAGAACATCCACAAGTTCATTTGATTCTACCTTTTCTCCCTAATATCCCTTGCATCCATCCTCTCTTTACCTTCCCCATTTTTGCTGAAAGAATGGAAGTCTCCATCATTTTTGCCTGGGATATTGTAAGGCCTAACTCTAACCCTGAACAATGCTCCCTATTACTGAGGATTTAAGATACATCTCTCAAAGTTTAGTAAAATTCACTGGTGAAGTCATCTGGGTCTATAGTTTTCTTTGTGAAGAAATTTTTTTTTAAATTACAGATTCAATTTCTTTCATAGATATAGAATTTCAAATCTTTACATTTCTTTTTGTGTCAGTTGTGTAAGTTGTGTTATCCTAGGAATTCGTCTCTTTCATTTAAATTTTCAAGTTTTTTAGAGTACAGTTGTTTGTTATAACATTTTTTTATTAGCTTCCTAGGGCTACTGTAACAAAATACACAAACTGGCTGGCTTCAAACAACAGGAATTTATGGTCTCAGAGTCTGGAGGCTAGAACTCAGAAATCAAGGTGTCAACAGGGCCATACACCCTCTGGAACCTGTAGGAAGGAGTCCTTTCTTGCCCCTTCCTAGCTCCCACCTGGTGGGTCATCAGTCTTTGGTCCTCCTTGGCTTGCGGCTGCATCCTTCCTGTCTCTGCCTCTGTTGTCACACAGCGTTCTCTCTCTGCATCTCTGTCTTCTCTTCTTCTTAAAGGACACCACTCATGCTGGAGTAGGGCCAACCCTACTCCAATATGACCTTATCTTAACTTGATTACATCTGCAAAGACCCTATTTCTGAATAAGATCACATTCTGAGGCACCAGGAGTTAAGATTTCCATATATCTTTTGGGGGGCACAATTCACTTCATAGCAATCTTATTATCCTTTTATTATCTTATTATATTTGAATGCATCTTGTAAAGAGAATAACAAAATTAGAAGATCAATACGACTGGTTATCAAGACTTTTTACATAATTACAATAATCAAGACAGACTGAAGTAGGGGCAAACATAGATAAATATACTAAAGAAACAAAAGAGAAAGTCCAGAAATAAACTCAAAGATATATGGATACTTGGTTTATGATGAAGATGGCACTTCATAGCAGTAGTAAAAGGTTGGTCTTTTTTAATACATTGGGCTTCCACATGGGGAAAAAATGAATCTTGAGTCCTACTTCATATTGGTCACAAATATCCATTCTGGATGGATGGGTAGATCTAGATGTGAAAGGTAAGACAATAAAGCTTTTAAAATAAAACAGAGGGGCTGGCCAGTGGTGCAGCGGTTAAGTTCGTATGTTCTACTTCTTGGCGGCCGGGGGTTCACCAGTTCGGATCCTGGGTGCGGACATGGCACCACATGGCACGCCATGCTGTGGTAGGCGTCCCACGTATAAAGTAGAGGAAGATGGAAATGGATGTTAGCTCAGGGCCAGCCTTCCTCAGCAAAAAGAGGAGGATTTGCAGTAGTTAGCTCAGGGCTAATCTTCCTCAAAAAAAAAAAATAATAAAACAGAATATCTTCATGATCTTGTAGTAGTCAATGATTTTTTAAGCTGTATACAAAAAGCATTAACTATTGTGGTAGTTTGTTTTGTTGGTGGCCCTCAGTGAACCACACTTGACTGTATTCACACCTTTGTGTAGTCCCTTCCCCTTGAATGTGGGCTGAGTTTGTGACTTGACTTAATCAATAGAATGTGGCAGAAGTGATGTGATGCCAGTTCCCAGCTACAGGAGGAGCTGTCACCCAGAACTCAGCTAAGGATTCACGACCCTGGAGGGAAATATATCCATTTTCCCCTAGGGCTCTTCAGAGTAAATCCCATCATAAGTCACATCCCTGCTTACTTTAGGAACCTCCAAAGTCCAGGCTTCCTGGGTCATCCATGATCAGTGGATCACTGGTCCCCAAACTACTGGCCATATTGATGAGGATTATTTTGGGCTAGTTACTTTTAAAAACTGCAGACAGGAAAGAAACTCTGAAAAGTAGAATTTACTTACCCTTTGTTAAAGAGACATTTACATTTGTAAAGGAAATCTCCATGTGTAAAGGTGTCTCCCTCTCTGCACCAGGAAGAAGAGGGGATGACCTTATCTCTAGAAACTCTTAATGGGGAAGCATAGGACATCCTGACTTAATCCGATCTGATTCTTATCTAAAGTTATAGGACCACCCAATAACCAGACCCCACCTGCACTGATACCATTTTAACGACTTTTTTTTACATATTCTTTCCTTTGTCTTGTAGAGAGATAACTCACATACCTATACCTTAAATTTAGCCCTACCCTCAACCCGTGCCTGCAGCTCTTACTGCCCATGGATCCTGTCCCCATGCCAGCAGCTCTTTACTGCCCATGGGTCCTGTCCCCATGCTATTCCATACTATTCTCTGAATAAAAGAGCACTACAGCCAGACCTTGAGAGTCCAAGAAATCTTTCTTTCAACTCCTCGACTCACCGAGCCCCCATCAATAGCTCCTAAACGGATCCATTTCCCAGAGCCCCCAAATCCTTTCTTCTCTCCTCTGGAGCTTCCCAACCATAACCAAGTAATTTCCCTATATCTTCACTTCTGTCCTCTGAGGACACAGCCTCCCCTATAGTCCTCTCACATAGGTCTGGGGTGGGGCCCCAAATTACATATCTAACAAGTTCCTGGGTGATGTTGATGCTGCTAGTCTGGGAATCACACGCTGAGAACCACTGCCACAGTCCTTATTATAATGACGACTTTACACACATCCTCAACTCTATGCTCAGTTCCTTCTGTTATACTCACCTGGCAAGGCCACAACTCCGGCTGAGTCCAGCTAGCCACATTCTCTGATCCCACATCATCTGAGCAGCTGAATATTCTTGGAGAAAATCAAACTGAGCTGACAGGATTTACTATAAATTCATGGCTTCAATTACAATGGGCACTCAATGCCCCCCTAGTAAACCCACATTTCTCTTTTAAGTTTGATTTCTTACACTCCAAATCATTAGTTTATTATTTCCTCTCTTTTTTCCAACCTCCCACACCTGTTGCACTCTGCTTCTTGTTGATGATCTCATTCTTTAATTCATTGAGAAAACAGGAGCCATCGGAAAGGAACCCCTTCAACTTCCGACCACCAACTCCACAATGGACCACACCTATTCGCAAGTTCTCACAGGTGAAATGGAGGAAGGGGGATCCTTTCAAGGCAACCCCATCTCTTATGCTCTAAGTCCTGCCCTTATGACCTTCTCAAGGGCTTTACTCTGAAGTTATGTCCTCTTTCCTCTGCATCATCAAGCAGCCATGTCTATTGGACCATTCTCATGAACAAACATATTCTAATGTCTCCTATTATTAAGAAAACACAACAACAAAGAAACTTCACTTGAAACTGTCCCAAAGGGAAACTCCTCAAAATAGTTTTATATTAGTTTTTCCCACTTCCTCACCTTCAATTCTTTCTTTAACTCAGTCTGACTTCAACAACCATCATTTCCATGAATCTGTCCTCATCATATGTACCAATAGCCATATACAAATGGCCAATAAGCATATGAAATAGTCATTAGGGAAATGCAAATCAAAACCACAGCGAGATATCGTAACTTCACACCCACTAGGATGGCTAAAATAAAAAAGGCAGACAATGTCAAGTGACAGGATGTGGCAGAATTGGGACCTTCATACATTGCTGGTGAGAACACAAAATGGTGCAGCCACTTTGGGAAACAGTTTGTCAGTTTCTCAAAACGTTAAACATAGAATTACTATATGACCTAGCAATTCCACTTTAGGCTTATACCCAAGAGAAATGAAAACATATATCCTTCGAAAAACTTGTTCACAAATGTTGACAGTAGCAATACTCATAATAGCTAAACAGTGGAAACAACCCAAATTTCCATTAACTAATTAATGCACAATAAATAAAAGGTGGCATATCCATACAATGGAATACTGTTCAGTCATAAAAAGGAATCAAATAGTGATACATGCTGCAACATGGATGAAACTTGAAGACACTATATTTGGTGACAGGAGCCAGACACAAAGGCTATATATTGTATGATTCCATTTCTTTTTTTAAAGATTTTATTTTTTTCCTTTTTCTCCCAAAGCCCTCCTGGGTACATAGTTGTATATTCTAGTTGTGGGTCCTTCCAGTTGTGGCATGTGGGACGCCACCTCAGCATGGCCTGATGAGCAGGGCCATGTCCGAACCCAGGATTCAAACCGGCGAAACCCTGGGCTGCCACAGCGGAGCGCGTGAACTTAACCACTTGGCCACTGTGCCGGCCCCAAGTATGATTCCATTTATATGAAATGTCTAGAATGGGCAAGTCCATAGAGACAGAAAGTAGATTAGTGGCTGCCTGGAGCTGGGATTGGGGCAGAGTTGGGGGGAAGGAGCGTGACTGCTAATACGTATGAAGTTTCTTTTTAGGGTGATGAAAATGTTCTAAAATTAGATAGTGGTGATGGTTGCCCAATTCTGTGAACATACTAAAAACCACTGAAATGTATACTTAATGAGCAAATTGTGGCATGTAAAATGTATCTCAATAAACCTGTTTTTTTAAAAAGTCTTTAAAAAAAACTTATCAGCAGGGGCCGGCCCCATGGCCAAGTGGTTAAGTTCGAGCGTTCCACCTTCGGCGGCCCAGGGTTTCACCGGTTCCAATCCTGGGCATGGACACGACACTGCTCGTCAGGCCATGTTGAGGCAGCATCCCACATGCCACAACTGGAAGGACCCACAACTAAAAACATACAACTATGTACTGGGGGGGTTGGGGGAGAAAAAGCAGGGGGCGGGGAGAAGATTGGCAACAGTTGTTAGCTCAGGTGCCAATCTTTAAAAAAAATAAAAAATAATAATTAAAAAAACTCATCAGCAGCCTTCACACTGCCTGTTCCAGGGGCATCTTTTCCCTACTCCACTCTCCCTTGACTTCTCAGCTGCAGTTGACAGTTTACCACTTCCTCCTTCTCTCTCTTGCCTTCCTTGACATCACACCCTCCAGGTCCTCCCACCTCACCAGCCACACCTCCTCAGTCTCCCTTGCTCGCTCCTCCCCTTCCACCCAGCCTCCAAATGCTGGAGACCCAAGGCTCTGTGGAGGCCCTTCTTATCATCTTTACTGATACTTTGTTACTCTGCGAGCTTATCCAATCCAACCCGTGACTTTAAGTACCACCTCATATGCTGATGACTCTAAATAAATCAGGACCCCTCCCCCTTAGTGTCAGATTTATCTATCTGCTTATTCAATATCTCCCTTTAAAGATCTCAAAGTTATCTCAAACTTATTATGCTGAAATCTGAGCTTTCTGTTCTCAATCTCCCCACCCCACCACCAATTCTATTTCTTCCCTAGTTTTTCTGTCCCAGCAAATGGCACTACCTCTCACAGAACTGCCTAAGTCAACCTTGACATGTATTTTCCCTCTGTCTCACTCCTGATCATTCAACTTGTCCCGTCTTCCACTTCCCAAATGATCCCAAACCACCCACTCTTTTTCATCTTTTCACCACTAAGTACAAGCCACCATCATCTGCAATAGCCTCCTAACTGTTCTCTTTGTTTCCACTTATTACATTACTTTCCTAATTAAGATCCCTCATTGACTTCCCATAATGTTCCAAGCCCTTACCCGCCTCAGGGCCTTTGAACATGCTGTCTTTGTGCCTGGAAGGCTCGTCCCTCAACTCTCCGTCTGTAAGGATGGTTCATTCTCTACCTTTCTCTCTCAGCTCCTGTGACCTCCTCAGAGAAGCCTTCCCTGCAGACCTGCATACGTTCTGCCTTCATCTCAGTTATTCTCTAACACATTATGCTCTTTTCCTTCGTTGCAGTTGCACTTACCACAATCCGTAATTATCCTCTGTATTTTACTTTCACTGGTTAATTAATTCAATAAATATTTACTCTGTCTCCTCTGTGCCAGGGAGTGTGTTCAGTGCTAGGGACAGAATCGTAATCAAATAGACAAGGTCCCTGTCCTGTGGTAGCATACAGTTTAGTGGAAGACACAGATATGCATCAAATAATCATACAAATAACCATGCAACCACAAACTCTGATAAGTGCTTGGAGGAAGCTGTTAGAGAATAAAATACCTTGCATTTCCTGGATGCTTATCATCTTCCAGATATAGAACTAAGCTACAACCCATCCAGGCAGGGACTCACTATACCCGGTTTACTTGTGAGGACCCTGAGCCTGAGCACAAATAAGGAACTCAGCCACATAAGTGGCTGCTGGCTGAGCCGGGGTTCACTGGGGAGTGTGTGACTTCAGAGGCAGAGTTCTGCAGCCTGGGCAACCCATCTCCTCTTTCTATGGCCTTTCTTGGTTTCCCTCCGGCCTTTCTGACCGTTGTTCGCAGTTTCCACCATCACATCCAGTCCCTTGGTACCCTCTCTAAATTCCTGTGCCTCATCTCCGTTCTCTGCCTTCCCTTCCCCAAGTGTCCCAGCTGGACCGGAGCTGAAATTTACACATTACTCACAAAGAGTTAGGCAAATTTTAGGGAGCAATCTGGCACTACTTACTTAAATAACAACCTGCCAATTCTGGTCCTGAGATCTCAAAGCAATTCTTACAGCAGCTCTTGAGGCTCCCTGAACAAGGAGAATCTCTGTGGTGTTCCTCCTGATGGCGTGGGGCTGGGCGACCTGGGCATCTGTCACCACGTGGATGCATCTATAAATGCACTGGTCACAAATGACAGAGCATTAGGCATCTGTTAGCAACAGACTCGATGTGAACAGGAACGGTGCTCAGAGAAAAAAGGTAAGAAACAGAAGTGGAGCTATAGCAAAATATTATCCATATAAACTGAAGATGCTTGCACATAAAACAAAAGTACACATTTTATAAGAATATGTAAAAGCAAAAACACATAAATGAAACAAAATGGCATGGTTGCTTAGAGGGACACAGGAACGGACATAAAGTAGAGGCAGGGTGACCATATGTTCTGGTTTACAACTGTGGTCCCAGCATAATAATTATTAAAGTGCCTCTTTTTATTCTCAGAAGTGCTCTTGTTTGTCTAATAAATATATGGTCACTCTAGGTATAGAAATAAGAAGAATAAATAAATAAAGAGGAGACCTTGCACGGATCTCGAGGAAGTAACACGAAATGAGGACTACAGTTAACAGCTCTCCGCACTTGAGATCCAAAACAAACGAAAACCGAGTAAACAACCACAATAAGAGTTAGTACACACACAAAAACTCTAAACACAAAATAAACACCCTAAGATTGGAACAACACATCTTTAAATATCTATTCACATGTACTGACACGCTTGGGCAGAGGATCATTTGCGTGTGGGGACAGGGACTCTGGAGTATCCACGTTTGGATTCCAGGCACATAAAGGCACGTCAGGCGCACTGGGGGACTGGGTGGGAAAGGTCAAATTACAAGAACTTCCAGCCCTCCGGGAGAGAATTCACCACAAAGGGAGACATCCGGTAGGACGAGTACATCCGCCAAAAGTGCCGGCGGCGGAAGGAGGGCAGTGATGTAGGTGCGGACCTGGGTGCCGCAGGGCAGCCGGTGTGGAGGGACCCTCAGAACCTAGCGGAGGGCAGGGATGCACCTTGGGAACAAGGGCTCTGAGGGCAGAGCTAAGGCTCTCGCTGTAAACAGCAGCAAGGTCAACGGCAGCCTCAGAGCCAGAGGGAGGGAGGGAGTGCTCCCCTTCTGACCTCCCAGCAGGCGGCCGCATGCACTGCACTGCCAGCCGCTTCTGCGCCTGAGCAGAGCTCTGCTTGGCCGCTGATGCCAATGAGAGGGCAGACACAGTGCATCTCTGGCTCTGCAGAATCTCAGTTCTGCAGCCGTGAATGATGATTGATTCCTGAATGTGGGCTAAGACTTTCTAAGTTGCCAGGAGTTCTCTGGGAAAACTTTGCAAGGATCTGTAGGCGGGGCTTTGAGCTGGTAAAATCGATATTTAACTGTAATGTGACAGCATTTGTCCCTGTGAACTGGTGAAGCTAAGGGACAGCCAGATGACACCATCACAGTAAAAAGAACCATCTTTCACTTACTCTTCCCTAAACCAAAACCCAGGTGTTATCATAGACTCTCTCTCTCCCTTATCTTTCAAAACTAATTGGTCACCAAGTCCTGCTGAACTTTTTAACGGTTTTCTAATCTAAACACTTCCTCTGTATTGCTGTGGCCACTGTTTTTGTTCAACCATTATCATTTCTCCCTTGTGTGATGGTTAATTTTATGTGTCAACTTGACGGGGCACCCAGACATTTGGTCAAACATTCTGGGTGTGTCTGTGAGGCTGTTCTGGATGAGATTAACATTTGAATGTGTAGACTGAATAAAGCAGATTGCCCTCCCTATGTGGGTGGGCCTCATCCAATCAGTTGAAGGCTGAATAGAACAAAAGGCTGACTTTTCTGCAAGGGAGAACTCCTCCTGCCTAACTGCTTGAGCTGGGACATCGGTTTTTTTCTGGCCAGCAGATTCAAACTGAAACATCAGCTCTTCCTGGGTCTGGAGCCTGCTGGTTTTCCACCTAGAACTACAGATCGGCTCTCCTGGGTCTCCAGCTTGACAACTGCAGATCTGGGGAATTCTCAGCCTCCATAATCCCATGAGCCAATTTCTTATAATAAGTCTCTTTGTAGACAGAGAGTTTATTTATATAGAGGGTTCTCTAGAGAACCCTCATAATACACCTGGATTACAGCAGCAGCCTCCTGAGGGGTCTGCCTGCCTTGCTAGGCCACCTGGACCTTGCACGCTGCTTGCAGAGAGCTCTCCCCAGGCGAGAATCTGAGTGTGCCTCTTACACGTTTAGCTTCCTTCAATGACTTCCCATTGCCTTCAGGATAAAATTAAAACTCGTTAGCATCTATACTAAACCCTTCATGACTGAGCCCTTCCCACTTCTCCGCACCCTCCTCTTTCCTCTGTGCCCACGTGCACAAACTCCAGCCTCACGGAACTACCGGCAGGCCTCCAAAAGGGCCTCGCCACCTCTTCCCTCTGTTTTTCACAAGCTCTCCCTCCAGCCTGGAATGCCCGTGCAGGATGGGTGCCACAGCTGGTCTGAGGGCCTTACAGCCTGACTCAGCCTGCTGGGGAGATAACCCTCGTTTCAGTTTCAGGCACAGAGTTCAGCAATGTACCCCACCAGGCTGTGCTGGAGAGTCTGATTCTTCCTTAATGGACCGTGTACACTTTGTAGCCAGCGTACCCTGGGATGGCCACACACTTGGCCCAGGTGACGGGCTGGTCTCTGGTAAGAATGCTGTGTAGGTTACGTGCTGGATGGTTCAGCCTCATGTCTAGATGTTTATGTGTACAAATGGAAGATTTACTAGAAGCTAAACTTCAAGACCCTCATTTGCACAAGGTCCAAGAAAGAGGAATGTTTGCTATATTTATTAGCTTTTTAAAATTTCTAATTTGCTCTGATTTCTTTTTTCATTCTAAATAAACATTCACTCTGTACCTAATTGTGTGTTCATAACTTTATTATTTTTCTTAAAGAGGGCCCTTCCAAACTGTATAAGCTTCATGCCACAAAACCAAGAGATATGTCCTTGCCTGGAAGGAGACAGGCTTCCAGAAAATCTAATGTGACCCTCATTTACTCAGAAGTCCTCACCTGCAACTTTGGGCCACTGTCCTGGCCTTTTGTTGGCGTCTCTGTCATATGTCCTGGCTTCTGCCTAGTCTGTAAATAAGGAAACCATGTTTGATTTACCCAAGTGGGGTCTGCACCTGGTCTTTCAGTCCAAACCTAATGTGGACATACAGTTGTCATCTGTTTCTTTCATCTGCCTTACTCCTGCTCATCCTTTAGGACTCAGCTCAGGAGCAGCTGTCTTCTAGAAGCCTTCCCTCGTGCTCTCAGCCCAGGCTGGGGGCCCACACATAGCAGACCTTCAGTAACTGTTGGTTGAATAAATGAATGAATGAATGAAGCTGAGCTATCAAATTAGTCCCCTCTGTTCCTAGTAGAATACGTCCTATTGGTTGGTTCCAGTGGAATCCTGAGGTCCATCTGAAACAAGCCCTTACTGCTCGAGTTCCTGGGTTGTTCCGCTCACAGGATCCCACATCGCCCACTCCTGATGCCTTCAGACAAAGGTGATTCCTTTTTCCTTCCAATTCCTGACCTTTCT
Organism: Equus quagga; assembly: GCF_021613505.1. Taxonomy (NCBI): domain Eukaryota; kingdom Metazoa; phylum Chordata; class Mammalia; order Perissodactyla; family Equidae; genus Equus; species Equus quagga. The sequence goes on from NC_060280.1 coordinate 62,335,417, forward strand.
GCACCACCCTCTGTGGTCAGAGCCTTCACTTACTGTCTCTCAGGTAGTTCTCACCACATCTCCAAAAGGTGGGCTGGATTAGTCTTCTAGGGCTGCCACAATGAAGTGCCTGGGTGGCCTAAATGACACAAAGTTATTCTCTCACACTTCTGGAGGCTGGAAGTTCAAGATCCAGATGTCAGCAGGGTTGGCTTCTTCTGAGGCCTCTCCCTTGGCTTGCAGACAAGTCTTCTCCTGCCTGTGCTTTCACATGCTCTTCCCTCTGTGCATGTCCATATCCTAATCGCCTCTTCTTACAGGGACCCCAGACATGCGGGATTAGGTCCCACCCATATGACCTCACTTACAGTAATTACCTCTTTGGAGGCCCTGTCTCCAGATATAGTCATGTTTTCAGGTAGAGGGTTTAGCACTTTAACATATGAATTTGGGGGGACACAATTCAGCCTATAACAGTTATCCTCATTTTATATATAAGGAAAACTGATACCCAAAGGGGTTAAGTAACTTGCTGTCTTAGTCGGCTGGGGCTGCTATAACAAAACCACCAAAGACTGGGTGGCTTAAACAACAAACACTTATTTCTCACCATTCTGGAGGCTGGGAAGTCCAAGATCAAGGCGCCAGCAGATCCAGTGCCTGGTGAGGGCCCACTTCCTGGTGTGTAGACAGCTCCCTCTCACTGTCCTCACATGGCCAAGAAAGGGATCGTGTCACTGGGGTCTCTTCGTATAAGGTTACTCATCTCATGTATGAGAGCTTCACCCTCATGATCAAGTCACCTCCCAAAGGCCCCACTTCCACATACCATCACATTAGGAATTCGGCTTCAACATATGAATTTGGGGGTACACATTCAGTCTATAGCACCTGCCCATGGTCACTCAGGCAGCAAGTTGAGGAGCTGGGTCTTCTGACTCCAAGTCTTGGTGCTTTCTGCTATATCCCACAGTCTCTGGGGTCACAGCCCCTATCCCCTGATCCTCTCTAAGAGCTCTCTGTCCCCACTGTCATCTTCCTGCCATTTCATTTCCTGTAAAGTGACATATCTCTACATGCCATGTGAACACTGGCGATCAGGACCACATAACTGGAGGGTATGGAATTGGGAGCACCTAAGCTAGCCTAGGCAGCTGCAGTGGCAGATGGGCGGAGGGGGTAGGGGGTGGGGGTGCAGGGCGTGGGCTGCAGTATAAAGGTGAGGTCAAGGGTACAGACTTTGGAGCCAAACTACCCAGGTTCAAATCCAGGCTCACTCATTCTCTAGCTGTGTGGTCTTGGCCAAATTACCCAACGACTCGGTGTCTTGGTTTTCCCACCTGTAAAATGGTGCTAATAACAGTACCGAAGTCATTATTTGTTGAGATGACTAAATGAATCAATATGTGAACAGAGGCCAGCACTTAGCATGCCCCGAATGAGGGATAGCAATCATTATTATTACTATCATATTCTAGGGGTGGGGCTTCCTCAGTCCCATGTTGTCACTGCCCAGTTGGGTTAAATTGCTCTGAGGCAGGAGTAGTCCTGGATTTCTGTTGGGGGCTCATAGGAGGGAAATAACAGGCAAAGAAGGCTAGGTGTCTGGAATATGCCCCGATCTCAAGGGCAATGATGTCTGCCTTCACCTTTGCACTATGAAGTTCCAGGAGATGCAAGATCCTTGGGATCTCAGGTAGGCAGGGCCCTGGAGAGATCTCTGTGGCCATCCCTCTGCCTCCAGGCAGCCCTTTTGTATATTCTCTGCTAGTATGAGGCCCTGAAGAGCCGAGTGACAGCGTGTGGCTGCCAAGAAGCTTTATGGTGCTTCATACTAGCTCTGACTTCTATTTCGGGACCCACAAAGGTCAAAGTCAGTCCCTGACTGCAAGAATGGTGAGACGCATGCCAGGAGCAGCTGGGTTCCCCAGCCTCCTGGGTCCCACTAACCTGGAGGCGCGAACCTCGAGCCCATCAAGCATAGAGGTTGACATAAACTCTGGCGCTGAGCCCCAAGGGGCTGCTCTGTACAGAATCCCCGATGAGCCCAAAGTGGAGAGAAATACAACTTCTTGCAGCTCATTCTGGAGCTTGCCTGCCTCCGCCTTCTCTCATTCCCTCAACCAATGAAGGAGCTCAGTTAACAATTAAATGCAGTAGCCATTTAACACTGCCCCGCTGTGGGAACTTCTCCCCACCTGCTCAGGTGGCTGTTGACTCTGGCAGGGCTGAGCTCCTCACCCGCCCTGATGCTGGCACTGAAAACTCGCCCATAAAACACCCTGTAAAAGAAGCTCTAGGGGCCAGTGAGCCAGGTTTGTGACAGGGGCCTCCATCTCTGGATCTTCTCCCTTTGCGCTGAAGCCCAGAGCCCACAGCACTTCCTTTGGCTTCACCCCACTTTCCAGAGGTTTGGAGATTTCAGGTGACCGCAGCTGTCTACATGATTTCCAGGTGGAGAGACTTCAGGGCGCTGACAGAGATCCTACCCAGGCCCTCTGCTGAGGGAAGCCAGCTGAGGGGGACCAGAAAGGTCACTAGATTTGGGATCAGAAGGCTTGGTTTTGAATCCCTGGCCTGCCACTTCCTAGCCATCACCCTGGAACTCAGTGGCCCTCAAAGTCTAGTCCTTGAGCAGCAGCATCCATGTCACTTAGGAACTTGTTGAAATGCCACTTCTCAGGCCCCATCCCCAGCCTATTGATTCAGAAACTCAAGCAGAGCCCAGCAATCTACATTTTAAGAAGCCCTCCAGGTAATTCTGGTGCACGCTGAAGCTCCAAACCACCGCCTTAAGTCATTCTCCTTGTCTGAGACTTGCTTTCCTCATCTGGAAAATGGGGAGAAAACATCTGTTTTGCAGGTTTGTTGTATTAAATGAGATTACAGTGTGTGAAGGGGCCTGGCCCCACACTCGTCACACAGAAGCTGTCCCACAGAGTTGCTGCACTGCTAGGCTGAGGGAGCAGGGTGGGCTTGGCGCTGGAGCCCTTGCTCGCGCTCTGTGGAGAAGAGCTGTCTCTCATTCAGGTCTGGCCTTGAGCGATTCTAAAGCCAGACCTCACCTCACCAACATCCGAGAGACTGAGCAAGCAGGTACCAAAAGCTACAGACTGGAGAGGAAAAGAAGGCAGAAGAGGAAACACAAGGAGCGGGAGATCAAAGGAAGACAGAGAAGGTGAGAGTGAAAAAGAGAAGCTGGGTGGTGAGTGTAAGATTCCACAAACAATCATTTGGTTGGCTTTGGTGCCAGCAGTCACCCACTTGTGAAAATGCTTGTGGTCTCAGAGTTGTAACAAGGGAGAAAGGTCTTTTGTCCGTGTCGCTGCTTCCAAAAAGCACAGTATCTAACCCGTCCTGCTGCAGCCTCCTATCTCACCTGCCCTTGGGTTGAAACATCCTTGTTCCTCATCTTCACCATCGTCAAGAAGGGTTCATTAGGGGCCGGCCCGGTGGTGCAGTGGTTAAGTGCGCACATTCTGCTTCTGCGGCCCAGGGTTCGCCGGTTCAGATCCCGGGTGTGGACATGGCACCGCTTGGTAAGCCATGCTGTGGTAGGCATCCCACATATAAAGTAGAGGAAGATGGGCACAGATGTTAGCTCAGGGCCAGTCTTCCTCAGCAAAAAGAGGAGGATTGGCAGCAGAGGTTAGCTCAGGGCTAATCTTCCTCAAAAAATAAATAAATAAAATAAAAAGAAGGGTTCATTAGGCACCTATTATGTGCAGGGTGCCAGCAGTATTTTTTTAAAAGCAAGGGGACACATTCTCTGTCCTCTAAGGTTTACTGTCTGGTAACTTGGGTAGAAAAGTGTGTTCTGGAACCTAAGACAACCCATATCTCTTACCAGAAGCTGCACTGGCTGCTGATGACTGTGGGTATGGGTGTGGTCCTGGGGAATCGTCATATGTTTGTGAGAAAGAGAGAAAATGAGAGCAAGGAAGAGAGAAGCAGGTGTGCACTGCTGGGCTGCAGACCCCACATCTCCTGGAAGACGGCGTGGCACGTCTGCTTATTTTCTGCTTCAGCACCTGGCTCTCTCAGGCATTAGGAAACAACCACATCCCATACACAATGGGCATCCAGAATCCTAGCATCGCAAGGCAAGCTTGCGCCTTAAGCCGTCACCTATCCATCCTCCTGCCTCTGGGCAGGAATGTCCTCCAACAATCCTAAGAGAGAACTCTCCATCCTCTTTGTCAACGTTCTCCATAACCTTCTGAGTTTGAGTGGTCCCAACTACCAAAAACAATCACAAAAGTAGCTGCCATTTATTATCCACCTCTTGCCAGGTACTGGGCTGTGCACTGTCCAGCACACACATTCTCTACTTATTTTTCACCATAGCATTGAAGAATGGAGCTATTCATCTTTGTTTTTATTAGTGAGGAAAACTGAAGCTGACACAGGTCGCATAACTTGCCCAAGGGCACATGGGAAGGAGGAGGTCCAGAGGCTGAGCCCAGTTCTCTCTAATTCCAACGCTCTTTCCACAATCACCCAGCCATTAAAGTTTCCCCTGTATCTACCACTCATTCATTCATTCAGTTAATATATATTTTTGAGCACCTACTATGTGCCAAGCACTGTATCGGGCACTAGAGCTAACCTGAATTCCTTCTGTTTCTATATAAGCCAGCTCTTTCTTATCCTTGTTATTAGGGAAAAAGAGGCAAGGTGATCAATGTGTGATTATTTTGGGGGTTGAGTCAAATACGGGAACTTGAAAAATCTGAAAAAACCTTGTTTCAGGTCGTTAATTCTCTCTTGTTTGTTATTCCCGTGCATCTCCCCACCAGGTTGGGAGAAACATCAGAGTTATGTATCTTTCAGGGAACCATGGCAAGGTCTTCAAGGGCTAGGACCAGAGAGTATCGTACAGGGCACCCTCCTAGTGTCTGGAGGTGTGTGAGATGTAATTGTATCTGAGTTTATCTAAATATTCCTCAGCTAATGGATGTTTCCAGTCTCTTCCCCCACATTGAACCAAAAAGAAAAAAAGAGAAAAGAAAAAGAAGGGAAGGAAGAATGTCTATTCTGAGATGGACTAGGAGTTCCAACAACGGTTATCTATATTGGCCTGGAATCATTGGTCCTTTGGTGCTGGGGACATGTGACAGCTTTGCCCTTCTCTCTGTTGCTAGTTCAATTTTTACATTTCTTTTCCTCTGGCACTACCCGCTAAGGACTGTCATTGGCCTTCAACAGACTCTAAGGTCTTCTCAGTCACTAACGGTGAAAATACGGAAGTCAAGAGGAGACAAAATGGCAGAGTTGTCTCCCTTCATGCAGCACAGAACTACAGAAATGGGTCTTGTTAAAGAAGACTTGGAATGTGTCACTGTTATGGAAGCAGGATGGCTTGGCCATGGGACTGTTTTATAGGTTTTTGGAGTTGGCCTGAGAAGGGGGCATTGTGAACCCCAGTGGGTTGCTGTTTCACGCACCTGCTCTCTGCTGGTGTCGGCTTTCCACCATGCTTGATGAGCCCAGGGGGCAAAAGCTAATGAACCTTCGGGTGATGGACAGTCCACCCATCCCTAGACTGCCTGGCTCCCAAATTAAGGGGATGAGTTTGCTCAGAACCCCAGTGATGGGTAAAATGCCTCCTTTCCTTCCTGCATGACAGAAATAAACTTCTCCTAAGCCCCTAAATCATAACTCAAAGGGAGCCGGATTGAGATCCTGGCTGCCATGACTGTGCCTCCAAGGGAGGCATTTAAGGAGAAAGGCTCAGCAAAGTGCATTTTTAGAGGGACCTCTGTCTGGAGGACAAAGCTGAGAACCTGACATTAAAAGAAGTCCTTGGCATGAGCCCTCCTGAAAATGTCTGTTGGTGTAGGCCACAGATCCTGGACACTGTGGAAGCAGAGAAAAGACCAAGGACTGTGCCTGATTGTCTGTAACGACTTTGGTTCAATGCCTGGAGCGCTTGAATTCATTCATTTATTAAATAGCCACTTAGGAGGCACGTACTATAGAGCACCTCATATATGTCCCTAAGATAGTCCAGACCCTCAGGCTCTGATGGAGAACTCTCTAAACGTTCTCCAGGAAGAGGGACTTGGGTACTTGTGTCTAACCTCATTCTCCCTCTCTGGTTCTCTCTATGTATGCTTCTCTCTCTCCAGATCTCACTACGAAACTGGTGAGATTCGAATACAATCCGCAGTGTAGTTAACAGTATTGTCCCAGTGTTGATGTTTTGGTTTTGACAACTGTGCTGTGGTTATGTGAAATGTTAACATGAGGGGAAGCTGAGCAAGTGGTATGTAGGAATTCTCTGTACAATTTTTTCAAATTTTCTGTAAGTCTAAAATTAGTTCAAAATAAGAAGTAAAAAAAGAAAAGGAAGTCTCATTAGGAGTTTCATTGACTCTTTCTGACTGCTGCTTCTCCATCGTTTGGTCTCTGTCATTCTGTCTGTCTTTCTATAATCCTTTTACTATCTCCTTGCCCCTTCTTTCTGTACACTTCTCTTTCTCAGTCTCCGCCTCTGTCCTCCATTTCTCCTTCCCACAAAAACCTGCTCTCCCCTCAGATTTCTCCTCCCCATATGGAAACACACAATCAGTCACCAAATTCTGTTTATTAAACTTCCTGAATACCCGTCAGCTCTTCCCTCCTCTCCTGTGCTACTTCCAAGGCTCCTGGGTCCTACCATCATCACTCACAGCACACAATCACCCAGATTACTCCAAGGGCCTGCTGGCTGGACTTACCCCGTCTGCTGTGGGCTCCAGCTAGTTCATTCTGCACACTGCCGCAGCTCCGATCAGGCCTATCCCCCCATTAACACCATCACCGTATCTGCATCACCCACTGAAAAAAGCCCAACCAGGCGTCATCATACTCTGGTTCCTATTTCCCAGCTTCAACGCCCCATCAGTGGCATAACTAGTTTAACTGAGTCCCAAAGCAACGTCTAAGAGGGGCTTCTGCACATAACGGAAGGAACGGTGCTGCTTTCTCCTGGAGGCAGTGAAGGTGGTTTTTATATGTGAAGTTGAGGTTCTTGGGCTGAGTATGGAAGAGAGAGGAGGGAAGGGCAGAGGCAGAAGAGAGGTTTACATTCAGTGTCAGCAGAGGAGCCTATGGAAGAAGAGAAGGGAGGAGTCTCAAGCCTTCTTAGTAATGTGGTCTTTATGGCCTTGGTTGCTGCTGTGCCGAGCTGCCTGTGTCTTCCAGGTAGATGGGAAAATGGACAGGGGTCCAAGCAGAGACTGTGGACCCATCCTGCCAAACCCACACTTTGTCCCTTTCAGCTGCCAGCTTTCAGCAATGCCACCTCTTGCCTGTCATTGAAATGAGCTCAGTGCAGACGTTTAAAAGCCCACAGACCCTGTGCAATGCAGCAGTAGCATGTTCCTAGTTTTATAACGACCTACCCATCAATATTTTATGTTTCAACAATACTGAACACATCACAATGTTGTAGCCCTTAGGGGCAAGGGAGCTGGTGTGTCTATAGGTTTTTATCTACCAATCATTGGTTAAGGGCTACCCCTAGTTGGGGTGGGAGTCAGGTTGTATGGTCCCAGGCACTTCCAGCAAAGCAGGTTCCAGCAGCCTGAAGGCAGTCCTCCTAAAAAGAGACACAGGTGCTGGCTGTTGGAAGTGAACACGCACCCCAAGTTGGTGCACACAGAAATGGCAAAGGGATCTGAGAGGATACTGGCAGAGTGGTACAGCATCTGCTACAAAAAGGGGGTGGCTGCAATTTTAGATGGGGGGCCCAGAGAAGGCCTCGTTGAGAAGATGGCAATTGAATTAAATTGCAAGCAAGCTGTGCAGGTATCCCTAATGTCCATCACAGCGCCTGGCAGACAGAAGATGCTCAGTATTGTCTGTTGAATAGATGAATGAATGGATAAACAATGACTGATGCCCTGTGTGCCTTTTCACCTGCATGGGAAGGATGCCAGGCTCCTGGTCCCTACCCTGAGGTCCAGATCTGATGTTGTAGTGGGTGGCTCATGCAACCAGGAGGGCCAGTTGTAGGTGTCTTCCAGCTTCTCTCATGCTGACCGCCCAGAGCCACAAGAGGAATTAGCACCCCAAGTCCCACAGCATCCTCGTGAAGAAAACACTCCAACCATTGGAGAGTTGCAAACTTGCTGGGTGCGTGTGGGCTGCCTTGGGAGCAACAAATGAGTCTGTGCAGATGGCGCTGAGATAAACGGCGCCATCTTTTTACTGTAGCAGTACAGTCGTAATTTTCCAGAGACATTTATTAGGTGGCGTCTCCCTTCTGCGGGACTCTGCTGTGGCTGGCGCACAGAGCCGCTGCGAGCGAGGTGGAGTGTGGAACCCAGAGCTAATGGCGTGATGGGCACCCGAATCTCTCCCATTCTTTTCCTCCCTTTCTCGCTTCTGACAATTTATAGGTTAGTTTGATGCCTGAATAGCAGTGTGTCTCTAGTAATATGTATTCTTTGTAAGTATTTCCTGCTGTGGCATATCCTAAGAGAACTCCATCAAATAATTATCTTCCCTTTTCTTTATTCTCCTTCTTTTCACTTGATCTGCATAACTATAAAATATTCGATGGTCTCCTCAGAGTAGAAAGCCTTCTCTGTGATTGTAAAGTGTATTTATGTACAGGACTAAATCCACACCCAGCAGCTCTTCATCTCGGCGCTTGCTGGATCTGACAGGGCTCTGAGCCGCAGTGGGTTCCCACCATCTTCTGTTGGGAGAGGGGCAGCTGGGGTCATTGAGGCCATTGGCTCAGCCCATAGGCCTCCATGGCATGGCAAAGTCAGCTCAGGAGCCTGTGTCCAGCTGCACCTCCACACCCCCTGACCTTGACCTCTTTGCCCAGGATCCCCAGTGAACCCCTATTGTCACAAGGAGTCTTGGTCCAACTTGCTCAAACTTTCCCTGCCTCTCAGAATCTAGAGAAGGCGAGGTCTCACTAGGAGACCACAGCACCGGAGTGTCTGGGTACCACAGCCAGGACTCAGAGGCCTGCTTCCTTTGGTATTCTCCAGGCCTTCATGTACGTATTGCTTCTCTAATGAGACAGAAAGCTCCCTGTGGGCAGGCACAGTAACATTCATCTTCCTTGATTTTCTCAAAGCTTTTAGCACAGAGCGGGGCGTTCAATTCATAATTAATAGTAAGTACTTATTGCTTTGAGTCCCTTTCTAGGAAGCGTTTTCTGATAAGGTCCTTCTCTCCATCACCCCTACACTCATATTAACTTGCATACTTAATAAATGGCTTTACAATTTTGTAAGAATCTCTCCAACTAGATGACAAGCTTCTGCAGCATCCTACACTCTCAGAAATGGACACCTCCTCAGGGGTCCCTCAGTCCCCCTCATATCCAATGTATGAACATGAACCCTGGGTTTTCTTTTGCTCTTGTTTTATCTTCCCGGTGCCCAGATAACACAACCTGAAGGAAGAAGCAGCAAACTATTGTGGAAAGAGTACATACTTAGAGTCAAGACACCTGGGTTCTCCTCAGTTCCAACAGTGCCTTCCTGAGTAAGAGTCACAGAACAGAACACAGAGCCTTCATTTTCCTCATCGGTAAATATGGAAATACTTATGAGGTTACAAAAGCCAAAGATCTAAAGGCCATTTAGTTCATCCCTCTGCCTCCAGATGTGTATCTATCTAATCTGGAAAGGTGAAAATTCAACCACCTCATCTGTGCCCTTGACCCGGGGGGTAACCTCCCTGAGTTCAGAATGCCTTCCTTTTGCCTCTACAGCTTGCTTGCTGTTTAAGCAGAATCTCTGTATTCTCTCAGTTGCTTACATAGAAGAATGTAGGCATTTTTCTTTCTACAGTCTGGAGATGAGGAGAAGGCTGGAACGAGGCGAGGGCAAGGTGGTGGAAGTTTCCAGGGAACTCGGTCTCCATCCAGTTCTGCTTCAGGATCACCTGTGCAACTTTAAACATCTACTCGGGCCAGGCTCTCTGCCCTGATCAGACTGAGATCAGACTCTCTGGGATGGGTCCCTGCATCTGTGGTTTTCCAAAGCTCCATCACAGTTAGAGTCTGTGCAGGTCCTGTACTCCTTCCCCCTCCCCCCCACCCCCATAGGCAGGGGCTGGGAAAACCTTTGGTGTCTCAGTGTCTCCTATTCCTGAATTCTGGAAACACGACTTACAGACAAGGCAGCTGACAGCATCCACTTCAGGACCAGAGCCATGCCTGAGCACCACAGCCTTGAGACAAGCCCAGGGCCACAGGAATGGGCCTGCACCAAGAGCGGGGCTGACACGAGGCTGGCCCCTTCCCTCGCTACAGACTATGGTGATCTCATACCCTGCCAGCGCTGCCTAGAGGAACTGTCACCCACATTGTCTGCCTTGCAGGTTGGATTGACACAGGGACTGATGGGCTTCCTCTCCTAGTCACCTGTGGAGTTTATGCCTCTGATATCCATCGCATTCAGTCTCCTGGGTGTGTACAGGCTGACTGCTAAGCTCAGACAGGTTTCCTGCCTTCAAGAAGCTTAACACCTACAGCAATGCCTCATCCTCCATCCCACCCCCAAGCCTCAGACTCTGCTGTGTGCACAGAACTTCCTGATGCCAGGGCTCCTGAAGCCTCTCTCCTATAAACCCTACTGCTGGGACTCCAGAGTCTACCCAAGATCCCAGAGGAGGCTGAAGCAACCCTAGCCCACAGCAGGAAAGGGGCTTTGTCCTGCTCTTTGGGAGGAGCCATATGGCCACACATGGTCACCACTTGCAGGGTCTTACATCTCGGGCCAGACCTGTTTTTGCCTCCTACCTGGTCTCAATGACTCTCCAGACTCTTCAGTATGTTTTTGGCTTTGCTGGCTTCTCCGACCTAGGCTTCTCCCATTGTCTTCCTGAGTTACGGGAAGATTCCTTATTTCTCATACCCACTCCCACCTCTCAACCTGCCCCGCCCGCCCTCTCTAACTACAGGAGGGCTTATCCCAGGGAGCACCTAATGAGCTTTCCCATCGCCTTCAGAGTGCCCTTCTGCCAAGGATATTCCTCAGCTCTCCAAACCACAGCCTGGGCATCGCTGTGGGACATGGGCTGGTAGATGAGAGGTGGGATCTGCACCTCCTGGGCAGGGCCACAGCCTCGAAGTGTTCTCTCCTCCTATGCCTGGCCTGACCCGCTCCAGGAGACTCTCTTTCTACAGCTGACCATTCTCCTCCATCCCGGCCAGGGCTGGGAGGTGAGGGAGGCTTGATGTAATCTCCCAAAGAGAAGAAACGCCTCTACCCCGACTCCTCTCCTCGTCGTTGCGGTGTGCTTCTCTCACCCAGGGAACGTTCCAGACACCAGTGAAAGTTCAGCGGCAGCTGTTCGGCATTTACATTTTACACAGTGCAAGGTTATTTGACTGCCACGATTTGATCTTCTCTAGTTAATAACCTTGACTTATGGAATAATAGCAGCAATGGCTCAGTTCCTTCTCCCGCCAGGGATTCCTGCTGCTGGGAGTGGTGGGTGGGTAGAGACCCCTCTCTCCGAGACCCTATGTCTTCTTGTCCCACAGGGAAGGGGACCCCGCAGGACTAGAGAAATCCAACAGGCTATGCCGACGGTCAGGTCTTCTAGCAGCATCTCCTCCACTTCCTCTCTTTACGGAACAGGACCCCTGGCTCTGGCCCCTTTCTTTGGGTACCACCCTCTCCTGCCTCTTGCTGTCCTCCTCAGTCCAGAGCCACAGGTAGAATGGGCTGCGATCTTGATCCCTCTCCTCTCCGGGAGTCCTTCCTGGCAAGGGTTAACTGTGTGTATAAAATTGATTGCGATTTTAGTAATTCGGTATAATCACAGCCTACCAGCAGGTTGCTTTTCCAGCAGGAGGGTTTGGAATTATTTTCTGGAGTTTGCAATATAGAACTTAAATTAAGCCTCAGAAGTCAGGGGGAGCTCCGCAGCATCCCTAATGTGGTGCTAAATTCTCAGCAGCACAGTCTCCGTATTAAAGCCTTTGCTGGCAATTAGGTTCATTAACTATCACAATACCTTATTTATTACTCGTCGTGCCATATGGTTTCCCAGCTAAAGAATGGCGCCCGTTCTCCTACAGACCATTTGGCATCATAAAAATGTTAACAAATAATATTATGGCTCTCGGGGGCACAAGGCCTTGCTGGGTTCTGGGTCTGAGCGGCGGGAGAGAATATGAAAACATTTTTCTTCTATGGTGAAATAAAAAATTTCTCAAGACAGAAGTATTCAAAGAATATAGCACTTGCATAACATAAATGGGAGTTTTATTTACTCTCGTAATGGTTATGTCAATATTTGCATCAGCCAGGACTTTCACTCATCTTCTTCTCTGCTCTCTTTTGGGGTTGTTTTCACTTTCAGCTTCCCCCTTGTACTGCTCGACTTCCAAGGCAGGAGACCAACTACAGCCAGCACCACCCCAAGGCATGGGGGTGAACTGCTGGTGGGGTGAGGGCTGCACTGGGATTCTCCCACAATTCACCCATCTCAGGGTCTACTGCAGCTCAGCCACATGGGCGCGGCTGCCTTCTCTGCCCAAATCCTGCCTCAAGGCTTCTTCTCCCAGTTCTATCTTCAGCCAGTGTTTTCAGCAGAAATTGGGAAGCGACGCACGTGCCAATGTCGCCCTGTGATGAGCAGACGGTCTGCTGCCCAGGCCTTGCCAGTCCTCCCACTGTGGAGGGTGGGCATCCGGGTGGCTGAAGCTGGAAGTGAAAACCTCAGGAGGATGGGAGAGGTGCAGTGCAAAGGGCCAGTCTGAGAAAACCAACCCGAGAGGGCAAAGCATCTCATTGTTCCTTATCCCCTGGACGTGGAAGTACGAGGCCTATGTCTGGGGGCTATAAGCAAAAATTAAAGAGAGGAAGAACTCTCTGCCAGTTCTTCAGTGTGCAATAAGCAGGTCCCCCAGCTGTGAGGGGCTCCCCTATTTCCCGGCCATGGCTTTCCTCTGAAATGGAGGGTCTTCATGGGCAGTATTCCAGTGCCAGTTCCAGAGAGAACTTTGTGACTTACCTTCTCCCAAATGACTCCTTAGAGTCCCTGGGGATGCTCCTTGGGAAGCAATATAATGTAATGGTTAAAATCATATACACTGGAGCTGGACTTCCTAGTTTTGAATCCTAGTGTTGCCATCTACTAGCTGTGTAACCTTTTCATGGCTCAGTGTCTTCATCTGTAAAATGGGGATCATACTAATACCCACCCCCGCAGGGTTGTTCCAAGGACTAAATGAATTGGTCTCTCGAGGGGCCTAGGACAGCAGGTGCGATGCACAGGACAGCTACAATTGAGAACAGTTCTCCTGGACTGTCCCTTTTCTTTGCTCTGATATTTCCTTTTATCCCTTTGAAGCATTTGGGAGGGAAGACAGCTCCCTCCCAATAACTGCGTCACCCCCAAATCCTGATCCTGACTCTGTGATGGAGCCATGTGGGCAGGGACAGCGCCAGGATGATATCGTCCCCTTTTACACACCGTTTCCTCTGCTATGATGACACGTTGTCATCTGGTGCTCACAAATGCTATGACCCCTCTGCACACACGTCGCCCTCCACCCACCAGCAAACCTGGTGGGCTGCAGCTAATGGAGACCTGCTTGGCATCACAGGCTGAGAATGTTAGGCCAGATGAGACCTCAGAGCTGACCAGAGAAGGTGGTGACATGGCCACAGCCATACAGCCAGGAAAGGGCAGAAGCAAGTCCCCAGTCTAAGGCCCCCAGCTCCACTCAGCAGATCAGTGAGGAAGGGAACAGTGTGGCAGAGGAGAACTCCAAATTTCACTAACAAATTCCATTGTCAATTACATGCAAAGCACAGAAAGGATGAGGCCCACTGTTGGCATCAGCAGATGAGACTCTGGGATGAGCCGACTGTGGCCTGGCAGCCCCAGGAGAGCTGTCTCTCATGCTCAATCTGCTGGGCCCCAGGGTCCCTGGACAGACACAGGCTGATCCCGGAGAGGACAGTGTCAAAGGAAGCCTGTTCCCATTCCCACGAGCCTGCTTCGGAATTCGAGGTGAGGGTGGCTGACGGCCCCATCGCGTCAGCCCTGCTGGCTCCTCGGGAATCACTCCCTCTGTCCAACGGCACTGGGCTTCCCTTTCTGCTGGTTTTCTCTTACTGGTCGCAGTGACTAGTCTGTTTCCCCTTTGCTTCTCCAAGAGGCATTCCCCTTGGGGAAACTCTTCTAGGAGGAAGGGTACAGGAGCAAAGATGCACGGGCGTGTATGTGTTCCCACATGCACAGACACAAGCAGACACCATGGCTAAGATGTGCACAGCCCGGTGACAGCTTCTTTCAGGACATGTCATCAGACTCCCAGAGCTCCCCTTTCACTTTCCAGGCCCCCACTTATTAACTGCCTGTCTTTGGGCCCGTTTGCCAGTACCTCTCTACTTCATCTTCCGCATCTGTAAATGGGGACAAGGATTCGCCTCAGGGCATTGCTGTGATGATCAAATAGTACATGTGAAAAGCTTAAAACATCGCCCTGTAACATGCACTCAATAACTGCTATTACAATAGTCATTAATATGACGTATGAGCATCCACCATGGCTCAGGCTCTCTTATCTATATGTTATATATATATATTTTTCTACGTTTTATCTTAGTCTTCAACGACCACCTGAAGGTAGATATTCTCTTCTCCATTTTACAGAAGACAAGACTAAGGCTCAGAAAGGAGAGGAGCTAGCTAATGGAAACACAGGCACTGGAGTCCACATCCTTGACGCTAAGTCCAGTGCATGTTCAGACATAGGGATGGCTTTTCTCTGCTCCCAGAAAGGGCAGGCATGGGGAGTGCACAGGCCCCAGGAACTCTGTGAGGGCTGAGGCACCACGACAGCCTGTTCCACTTCTGAGGGTCACGCTGCCCCCTGATGTTGCCCCTGCCCAGCTCCCTCCCTCGGCAGATGGGAAGGGGAGGGTCAGGCGGTCAGACCTGCCGTCTACACCAGGACTGTGCCCTCCAGCCAAGCCTAGGGGGAGGAAGGCCAGAGCCATCAGGAGTAAATCTACCGAGAGCTGTGACTATGAGGAAGAGGAAAGAGGAGGAGAGGACCAAGAGATTGTTTTCAGGAACATTAGACAGAGAATGGAGAGAAGTGGGTAATTTTAATCCATGCAGCTGCTGGAAATTAATTTAATTGTGCTGGCGCTGGCTCTTCTCCCTTCCAACTCATTTCATCAAGGGCCTGATGGAGGGCCAAGCCTGAAGAAAACGGCCAGCCCCTCCAGGCAGCCTTGGGTACTGCAGCCCCAGAATCCTAGGGCTGCTACCAGAGCTGATGGGTAAGCTGGCATTTTTTTCAATCTAGACTCTTCTCTTCTTGAGAGGGGACTGATGTAAGACAAAAGGAAGAACTTTCCAGGAGCAAAGAGTATGAACTATGCTAACGGGGAAAACAGACTTTAAAACATCCTCTCTGACTCCTAAGGACAAGAGAGAGATTGACAGGTTGACAGGACCCTTTGCTTCTTTTTTTTTTTTTTTTTTTTTTAAGGTTTTATTTTTCCTTTTTCTCCCCAAAGCCCCCCAGTACATAGTTGTATATTCTTCGTTGTGGGTCCTTCTAGTTGTGGCATGTGGGACGCTGCCTCAGCGTGGTTTGAGGAGCAGTGCCATGTCCGCGCCCAGGATTCGAACCAACGAAACACTGGGCCGCCTGCAGCGGAGCGCGCGAACTTAACCACTCGGCCACGGGGCCAGCCCCAGGACCCTTTGCTTCTTGAGACTGCGCCCAGGTTACGAGTTCCACCCCAGCTCACTTACCCTATGCAGCCACTCACTCAGGCACAGGACCCCCACGGTCGTCAGACACCAGCATCAGAGACACGCCGTCAGGG